>NW_015506027.1:791542-806673 GCF_001515645.1 Sinocyclocheilus grahami
TCTACCCGTTTGAGGTGAGAACACAGGAGGATACCGGCTCCACACGAAGGCTATATAATCTAGCGAACGTGTTAGGGGTCACCCAGCCTGCAGCCCTACAGATATCCGCCAGTGAGGCGCCACGAGCCAGCGCCCAGGAGAATGCAACACTTCTGGTTGAGTGAGCTCGCAACCTGAACGGGCAGCGCACACCCTGTGCCTGATAAGCCAGGGTGATGGCATCCACTATCCAGTGGGCCATCCTCTGCTTCAAGATGGCATTCCCCTTCTGCCGGCCTCTGTGACAGACAAAGAGCTGGTCTGAGGTCCTGAAGCTTTGCGTCCGGTCAACGTAGCACCTTAAGGCTCGGATGGGACAGAGCAAAACTAGGGCTGGGTCTGCCTCCACCGAGGGCAGCGCTTGGAGAGGTCTGGACGCGGGTGCCAAAGGGTGCCCCGTCTCCGAGTCAGTAAATCCTTCTTCAGAGGAATCGGCCAAGGAGGGGCTGTCACGAGGAGCGTTAGTTCCGGGAACCAGGTCCGGGTAGGCCAATAGGGCGCCACCAACAGGACCTGCTCCTCGTCCTCCCTGACCTTGCACAGCAACTGTGCAAGAAGGCTCACTGGGGGAAATGCATACTTGCGAAGGCCCCGCGGCCAGCTGTGTGCCAGTGCGTCCGTGCCAAGTGTTCCCTCAGACAGGGAAAAGAACAACTGGCAGTGAGAGGTTTCTGGAGAGGCAAACAGGTCTACCTGAGCGGCTCCGAAATGTCTCCAAACCAGCTGGACCGTCTGGGGATGGAGTCGCCATTCTCCCGGGAGCACAGCTCGGGACAGCTCGTCGACTGCCCGGTTGAGCAGCCCAGGAATGTGAACAGCATGAAGCGACCTCAGATGCTTCTGACTCCAGAAGAGGAGGTGGCGGGCGAGTTGCGACAAGCGACGGGAGCGCAGACCACCTTGTTGGTTGATGTACACAACTGTCGCTGTGTTGTCCGTGCGGACTAGTACATGCTTGCCTCGTAAGCGCCCTTTGAGATGGCTCAGGGCAAGGTGCACTGCCAGCAACTCGAGGCAGTTGATGTGCCAGTGCAGTTGGGGCCCCATCCAAACCCCTGACACTGCAAGCCCGTTGTACATGGCCCCCCAGCCAGTGGTTGAGACATCCGTGCGAACCACAGCATGCCTGGAGACCTGCTTGAGGGGCACTCCTGCCCAGAGGAATGCAAGGTCTGACCACGGGGTGACTGTGTTCGCACAACTGATCCTGAGACTGCGTGAGTATGAGCCAATAGTCGAGGTAGTTGAGAATGCGAATGCCCTGTTCTCTCATGGGAACAAGGGCTGCCTCCGTAACTTTCGTGAAGACACGGGGTGACAGGGACAGCCCGAAGGGCAGGACCTTGTACTGGTTGAATCGCATAGCCGAGCCTGATGGTTGAAGGAGCCATCGAGACGGGCTGGGTAGATCTAGCCAGGCTCCCAGACACCGCGTAAGTGGCATTAATGGAACTACAGGCGTACCCGCTGTGGGGCAGCGCGGAAGAACACAGGGACCCGGCCTGGGCATCTCGGTGCCGGTCCGAGGCGGGGTCTGGGTGTGTGTAACACTGACCTACGTTTGAGCAGAGGGTGCGTGGGTAGTCCATTGGTTCGTCCTCCCGATCCGCCCACTGCTGCTCACTGGCGAGAGAGGAGGGTGAGTGTGATACGGCTCTGGATCGTTCACAACCCCCCGTCCCCTCAGGGGACCCAGAGGTAGAAGAAATTGCTCTTTTGTCAAGTATCGGTGGAAAAAAAGGAAACAAAAGATTCTCCGCCCGGCCCTCCTCTGGGGGAGGGAGTGGTGCGTTCACCATCTCCCGAAGAGCAACTCCCTCCATCTCTGGGTCGCCCGTCTCAGGGCCTCTTGCTCTTTTGCTTACCACCAGGTCTGGCGGGGGCCTGGACGGGCGGGGAGGCTGCCCTGCGGCCAGCTTCTCGGCACAGTTTTGCTGGAGGCTGCTGCGGTCGCTGCGCGGGAGCGGGGGCGGCGGCGGCGGCCGGGAGCCGCCCTCGGCGACGAGCGGGCTGTGGCGCTGCCACCGGCGGCCGGGTGGAGGCAGCAGCTGCACGCCGGGGTAGGATGTACCTGATGGCCTCAGTCTGCTTTTGGGCAGCGGAGAACTGCTTGGCGAAGTTCTCCACCGTGTCGCCAAAAAGGCCGGTCTGGGACATGGGGGTGTTCAAGAATCTTGTCTTGTCCGTCTCGCGCATGTCGGCCAGACACAGCCAGAGATGGCGCTCCTGGACCACCATATTAGACATCGCACTACCCAGAGACCGCGCCGTAACCTTCGTCGTCCGTAACGTGAGGTCCGTCGCGGTGCGGAGTTCTTTGAGAACTTCCAGGTCGTGACCACCCTCGTGCCTTAGCCTGGTGCACTTGCAGTAACGCCGAAGTGTGTAAGGCGGACGCAGCTTCTCCACAGGCCGTATAAGCACTGCCGATCAAGGCCGATGAGTGCCTACAGGCCCGGGAGGGGAGCAGCGGTTTGCCCTGCCAAGTGGTAGCGGCATTTGGACACAATTGTATCGCAAATGACCGCTCCACCTGGGGAACTCCCGCGTACCCCCGCGCTGGACTCCCATCAAAGGTGGTGAGGGAGGATGAGCCACCGGGCCGGTTTCTGGCAGTGAAAGGTGCTGTCCACGACCCAGCGATCTCATCATGCACCTCCGGGAAGAAAGGCACTGGGGTGGAGCCCTGAGAACCAGCGCACGCCACCCCGAGAAACCAATCGTCCAACCTTGAGGGTTCGGGACGCGGTGGAAGATTCCACTCGAGCCCGACACTCTCGGCGACCCGGGAAAGCATAGCCATCATTTCCGGGTCCGTATCCGGCACCGCTGACCGCCCAGAGGGCGGCAACGCTGACGGATCTTCTTCCCCGGAGAAATCCGGCTCAGCTTCCGATGCTGCAACCGGCATCCGGTTCGTCAGGGGGAGCCTCGGAAGAAACAGGTGGTACCCCCCGGGAGGGTCCAGCCTCCTCTTTTGAGAGCTCCGCTGGTTTCGGAGTGCCGACTGGCTGGGGCATCCCCGGAGGGAATTCCTCACTGTAACCGTAAGACCAGTCCGCCCACTGCCAGAAGAAGGGCGCCCCCGGCTGCCGTCAGAGGGAACCCCAGATCTAGGCAGTGACACGGGCACTCCGCCCCCTTGCAGGTAACGGAGTCTGGTCTGCAACTCCAAGATGGTCATACCCCCGCAATGGGAGTATAAGTCATCCACGAAAGCCACCTCAGCATGCTTCATGCCCAGACACGAGAGGCAGCGATTATGACCATCACCCGGCGCCAGGTAACGACCGCACCCAGAAACACACGGATGGTACGACATCTTTAAAAAGACGCGTCTTTAAAAAGATGTTCCACCCGTGAAGCTCTTTTAGTTGGAAATTGCTCTTTTAGTGTGTTGAAGCGCACAGGGGAGATGGCCGTCTGCAACACACACAGGGGTAGTGCAGCCTGTTGTGTGCAATCCACTCGACACGGGAAAACCACCGCCTCTGAAGCGCCGTCCACCAGCACGAGAGCCCACAAGAGTGCTTGACTGTAGCTTTACTCTCAGCAGAAGGTCAGGATCAGAACGATAGAACCACTCGGCTCCGAATCGAAAAGCATGAATATGCGCTGCATCTGCTGCCTACTTATACTCACGCTGTGATCAGCAGCAGCTGGATGCAATAATCGCATGCCAATGTGCATTGGCTCATTTAGTTTACACTCGAAGTGGATTGGTCTCTCTAAGCGAGATCCCAATTCGTCGGTCATCCGACGTGATGTCGAGAGTGACCGACTGAAAGGGAACCGAGTCACCAACCGCAAAGAATGAATCTCATCCCAGTTCACAAGATCTTCATTGATTCTTGCAGGCCATGTCATTAGTCACCCTGAATAGTCATGTGTAAATTTCTTGACAGTTTGACTATGGTATCATTAGAGTGTTGTGTGAAAGGAGAGTCTACTTTTCAACATTAACTCTAATTACTCTTTACTCCATATACTGCAGAGGGGGTAATACGGCTGCTAGACAAATGAGAGCTTAGCTAAGGTTCATTTACTTTAGTAGGGCCATGGCTACAACAGCTAAAGATAAAATAACTTTACAGTCAAGGTTAATTGTCATCTGCAAGGCTCTCCAAGCAGGCTTAAAAAGCGTGTTTAGATACACAGTAGTCCAAATAAGTCAGAAAGGAGCATAATTCGCGAACCGAGGCTAGATACTTCAATCGTGAGTGAACTTCAATAACTAGTGCCATTTCAATTCTGTCCCCACTCTTTTTCCTATCTTCTGGCTCTCTTTTTATGACCAGTCATCCTCAGATACTGACAGGCACTTGTGTCTGTGTGAAGGGTTGAATATCTAGTCGCTGACGAGTCAGGCGCATTAGACAGCCGCACAGCAATCAGTCGGATCAGGCTTTCTTTGGATGCCTCAAAAGTGGGGCCTAATTTTCAGATTCCTCTCAGGCTGAAAAATGACTTCGCACATTTGTAGGCCACTGGTGTCTGGAGAGTTGTGCTGTGGATGAATGATATGTAAAAAACCTGCAAATTAGTGCTTCTTCCTCCATTATAGTTACCATAGAGATAACAGCCTCCTTCTACAAATGGCCATAGTGGTGGAACTCTAACTTCAGCATGCCAGGTGATCAAAAATGCATCAGAGTTCCCCACTGTATCCTTTGGAGTTAAAGGAATAGTTCACCCTAAAATTAAAATTCTGACAGTTTTTTTTTCCTGTGGAAAAAGACAAGGTGAATTTTTGTTATAAAGTGAACTTTTTGAAAGTGATAGGGAGATTGAGACCGTTAAGCCCCCCAAGAAAGAAAGAAAGAAAGCTCCATGAATGTATGCCTGTTACATCTGCCCTTCTTGGCTCTTCAATGAGAGTTCATGAGTGAAGTGCTGATGTTCAATTTGTAAATAAATGGCTCATTTGATTTAGTTCACAAAACTGGTTTGAATTGAATGATAAAAGAGCTTGGCTATTTGAAGATCAACTGATTCATGAGTGAAGTATTGATCTTTAATTTGTGAATCAGTGCTTCTTTGAGTTAAATATTTTCAGCGAATCAGTTGATCCAGTTCACAAAACTAGTATGAATGATTCATTCATGAATTGGACGAATAAAAGAGCTCTTCTTGGCTCTTTGAAGATAGTTCTTGAGTGAAATATTGGCATTTAATTTTTGAATCAGTGCTTCCTTAAGTTAAATCTTTTCAATGAATCAGCGGATAAAGGGGCTCTTCCTGACACTTTGATGAAAACTTCATGAAGTTCTCATATCCAATTTGTGAGCGAATCATTATTTAAATCATTCTATTTAAATGAATCAGGTGACCAAGTCCACCTAACTCTTCTGAATGACTTGTTGAGTTCGGCTCACTGTTCAGCAACCCATTGTGAAAATTTAGGTGAGTGAATAATGTGAATAACGCACAAAGATATGTATGACTTCAGAAGTTTTATAGTATATAAACTTGTACGGACCACTTTTATTATGTTGTATGGTCTTTTTTTGAAACTCTACACCCCCAGCCTTAATTCTTATTCATCTTATGGCAAAAAAAGGCTAAGAAGTTCTTCAGATATCAACTTTGGTGTTGCACAGAAGTTATACAGGTTTAGAACAACATGAAGGGAATAAATAATGATAGAATTAACATTTTTTTGATGAACTACGTCTTTAAAACAGGGATCTGTCAACAGTTAAGTGTGTTCTTATAGTACTACTTGTATATCAATAGATTTAAGGCAGAGCGAGGTGTTAATGTGTGCACAGTGTAATTCATTATATTTAAAGGGCTCTGATGTGCAATAAGTGTTCATAGGTGATCCTCAAAGAATGTTTATCTTGTTGGAGGCAGAATTCATTAGGTTTATGCTGTGATTACAGCACCTTCTCAGTCCTTCTGGATCCGCTTTTGCTCTTCTGCACCACTGCTGTCTTGAATCTGTTGATGTATATCTCTTAAAGAGTGGACTTATAATTTATTCATGGGGTGGGAAAAACGGGACGTACAAAATGTTCAGCAAGACATCATCAAAACGAATCGCAAAGCATTTGGACGAAAGTGAGCGCGTCCCTTTTTGCTACAGTTAATTGCTGGCTTCCTTTTCAAACTCATCGTTGTGTCTATTCCTCCGGTTTCTCTCTCTGTTTCGCTCTGATCCTCTTCTCTCCCAGTTGGAGCTGCAGTCGGTGGGATGTGCGTACGTGCTGGACTCCCGTTGCCATGGCTTCTCAGCGGCTCTGCTGTGGTTTATGGCGGGCTACGACTAAAAAGGTGCTTTGGTGCGGCTGTAAATCTCTCCTGCAATCAATCCCAGTGCAATACTAATAAGAGACCTCAACTTTTAACGAAACCCACTCCTCATTCACACCTAGTGATTAAGGGTCGGCTTGATTAGAATTCAGTCAGCGGGGATCCAGCTGCCCCTCCTTTCTCCTCGTGCCTCTCCGGATGGACCCATCAACTCAGTATAATCACTGGGAAATGGCTCTTGCGTGTATATGGAGATTTGCAGGATGACAGCATTTGCGCAGGCTGCATGTCCTCAGCTCTCATCTGTCTCAAAATCACTATCCATATCCACAGGTGAGTGGGATCAAGTGGAGTGCCAGAGCCATGCTTTGCTGATCTTGGAATCTTAGCTGGGTCCAGCAGATCTATCTATCTATCTATCTATCTATCTATCTATCTATCTATCTATCTATCTTAGTAAGAAATGTTAGAAATAGTAAGAAATAATAAGAAATGTTTCTTGAGCACCAAATCAGAATTATTTCTGAAATGTGACATGGAGACTGGAGAAATGGGTGCTAAAAATGTTTGCTTTGCCATCACAGAAAGAAGTCACAATATATTCAGTTAGAAAAGAGCTGCTTATTTTATTGCAATAATATTTCACAATAGTAGTGTTTTTACTGTATTTTTATAATGCAACAAATAACGCATAAATGGTAAATACACAGTAGTTTTAATACTTTAAATTACTTGAGAAAAATACAACCAAAAACCACAGATGTCAAATACCTGTGAGCATAACCAAGGCTTAACGGAATCCTCCAAAACAAGGTTACCAGAACAATGTTTTGTTGATGCATGTGTAAATGCTGATAGAAGGACGTTTCCTTGAGAATTTGTCAGTTGGGTCAAATTTATACAATTTTGTTTGGAATGAAGTAATATAATATAACACATAAATCTGCAGTTCTCTCTAGTACCTTTTAGGAATACTATATCTGGACATTTTTCCACTGCATCCCATTCTTCTTCCTCTTCTTCTTTATCTACTTCGTTCTGTCAGTCTCCCATCCAGTGCTGTGGTTTCCTGTGGGGATCTCGTGGTTATTTTAGGGATGAGCAGGAATAATATCAGACTATTCTCATACTCGACCTAGAGCAGAACATAATGGAGTAAATCTATCACTCATCACCACCTTTCTTTTCTCAGACGTACCTCCGGAAAGTCCTATGCTGCCTGTGCGGCGCTGCTGATCATTCATGTGTGGCGATTCAAAAAGAACAGGTTCCTTGTGGCTGTAAAAGCACTCAGGCTTGGATGAGGAAGTGGGGAGTGAGAGACCTGCACAGAGAGCAAAGCAGCCCTTTCAGAGCAAGTTAACAGCAGTCAGAAAGGCAAGAGAGGTTCGCTTCCATCACTTCCTGTAGCTTTAGAGGAAATTAGACAACAAAAATGAAGCATGAGGATTTCGCAGGCACAGAAAGGAACCTTTTACGTGGGTACTGATTTGCTACTGATGTGCTCTGAGAGCAAAGATTAAATGTGTGTTATCATGTCGAAAGTACAGGCTAAACGGTGCTACTGGTAAATGTGCTTAATAGTTTCTAAATGGTGATAACCACTAAACATTCGGTATGGTATGTTTAAACTAGGGCTGCACGATTTGGGGGAAAAAATGAAATTACAATTTTGGGATTTTCAAAAATTTGATGATGATTATGACTATGATGCTGATGGTGATAATTATTAATGTTTGTTTTTTATTGTATTGTATAAGTGATATATAAGTATATAAATATGACCATCAAATAATAATTATGATATTTTTATGATGATGATGATGAAGATTATTTAAAAATAAAACTATTTTTATTGGAATATTTCACTGTAAAATAAAACAAATCTAGTACTGTAGATAAGACAATCCAACAACAACAGAAATATTATTATTATTATTATTTCACAGTACAACTGTACACTTTCAATAGTAATATTTATTACTGTCTTAATTTCTTCATTTTCAAACGTAAAACTATCAGTCTTTGTAATTTATAAAAATTTTTGGACAACCAAACCATATTGCAATTTTGGTTTTATTTTGATTAATTATGCAGCAAAATATTAAGAAAATAATAGAAAATTCTGTCATTTACTCATCCTCATGTTTTTACTTTGTGTTTTAAGCCAAAAACAACATTGGAACCCACTGACTTTCACTGTATAGATAAAAACATTTTCCAAAATATATTATTTTATATTCAGCAGAATAAATAAATGCATACAGTTTTGGAACATCATGATCATTAATTAATTTTAGGGTGAACAATCCTAGTTTGATCAAATCACAACTTATAACCTGTTTGGCATTGTTCAGATCACTTGAGATGGATAATGGGACCATTTTGACGAGCGATGTAATGAAACACGGAGATGAGAGGACCTAAGAAAGACCTGCACCTTTCTTGCTTCATATTTTTACCCTTTGAAAGGCATCTTTGTTGTAGAAAGCAGGGATGACTTGCTCACCGCTGGGATTCTCACAGCTGATTCTATGTTAATGCGGCTTGTTAGAAATGATTGCTTTGTTATCACTGGCAACGCTTTGTGCAAAAGCCTCGTGAGCAACGTACTATTATTGCACATTAGTTCTAATGAACTGGTCCATATGCTTTCAAACTCCTCTGGAGGAAGGAAACAACAGAACACATAACACGCAAACGGAAACACGCAGGGTTTTTTACACAGGCTTTCCCTCCCAGTTGCACACAAACACACTACAAAGATCTCTCTGGTTCTTCAAAGAGACATACAAAGGGCTTAAAACAAACCCACCTGTTTAGAACAATGTGCCATGCTGGATTACACCCTTTCAAAACCTTGTCTAATACATTTTGTCTTACGCCAAGAAACTTACAAGAGCACTTTGTTTTCAGAAAGATGTGCATAATTTTTCCTAAAAGTCAAGACTCTCCATGGTCCCATCAAAAGCCCTCCATGACAAACTGAAAAGCATATTCCCCAGCCTGTCGTTGGAACTGCCCTGGATACACTGCGAACCAATCTGTGAATGCCTGAGCTGCTTCAGGCGTATTCCTGAGCCACCCTTTCTGAATGCTGATTAGCTTTAGTGTCCGCCACATAATGTTCCAAGCTGTATCTCTAACACTTGTAATTGGTTATTAATGAGGAGCTGCTTCACTCCTGTGGGGACTCGAGTGTTGAAAAGGAAAAGTTTGTGTAGAGTTTATGAGTTTGAGTTAAGTGCGTGCACGTACCTGTGCAATACCGCGGACTCTCCATCCTGTCATTTCCATGGAAACACCAGCTTCCTTTACTCCCACCTGACCTATTGCTGCTGTATTGTTATTTACATAGCATTTGTGGCTGTGTTGCTACTGTGTTTTGCTCTGGTAGAGCCGCTTGTTTGTAGATATGTATTGGGAATGAGCTGCGCCGGATAAGCTCATGTAAATATCAGCCGTGGAGCAGAATTTGGAGCGCCATTGTAGTAACAGATGGACTTACTCTCTTCCGTCACCATCCCATTGTCGCTCTATCTTTCTCTCTTTCTGTTGCGATACGTCTGTCTCGGCCCACTGGCTAACAGGTTTTGCCATTTTCCTCAAACCTGTCCTAATCCGTTGCCATTGTTATGAGGGGAGCAGGTGCTGTGGAAGCCTCCTTCCATCATTCATCATTTATTGGACCGTTACAGACAGCATTTGGTGATAAATGCTTTGCACTGGCACTCTGAGCCAAAGTCTTTACATGCGTTGTTCGTTAGCGTTTATGGCCCTCTGATATGCTCTCATCCTATTTCTAAACAGGGAGGATCATTTTACAATCAGATGTAAAACAGAATGGATGTGAATCTTCACACTGCAGCACACAAAATGTCTAATTTTTGTCTGATTTGTTGAATCTGTTCAAAAGAGAATAGATTAGAACCAAAACCTTATATTTTAGCTTGTTTCTGAAGAAACCCAGCCAAACTCAAACAGACCCATAAACCATTTTCATCCCTGATAGAAGCTTTTCATCACTGTTACTCATATTGCTCACCAACAGTTTTGTGTTAGATCCAAACAGTTGAATATCAACACGAAATATAAATTACTTTTCAAAAATTTTTAGTTGGTTTTTAAAAGTTTGATAGATTGATTAATTGATTGAAGGCTTTTATGCTCACCAAGGCTGGATATATTCGATCAAAAACACAATAAAAACAGTAATATTATGAAATTGTATTACGATTTCAAATAACTGTTTTCTGTTCTATTATGTTTTAAAATTTAATTTATTCTTGTGATGGAAATGGAAATTCTCCAGTATCACATGATCCTTCATAAGTCTTTCTAATATGATAATTTAGCACTCAAGAGACAGACAGACAGACAGACAGACAGACAGACAGATAGATAGATAGATAGATAGATAGATAGATAGATGGATAGATGGATAGATAGATAGATAGATAGATAGATAGATAGATAGATAGATAGATAGATAGAGATAGATAGATAGATAGATGACTTTTGAATAGCTTGCGTTGGAAAAAGCTTTTTGTCCCCAGAATAGTATAATTGCCTTTGCATCAATCTAGTGGGGTTCCTTGGGGTCCACTTTAATAAAAAAAAAGAAAAGAAAAAAAAAGGCTATTACAATGATCAAACAATCTGACAGTCACTTGTGATTGGGGAATAGCATACTATAGAAAGTTGGATTAAAGCATAAACAATGTCCTGTTTGCATTAGATTTTCTTGTGAGCTTAACATACAAGGAATTAAAACTCACAAACAGCCGTGTTGTTTTTCTCCACTGATATAGAGTCTTGTAAAAACCAGCATGGTCCTGGGGGGGGTTATTCATCTCGGGTGCTCATGGTTAATTAGCGTAAGTACACAGAGTCGTACCTCTCCCGATGGAGCCTTGCGGATCAGATTTAAGAAGATCTGAAGCTTAACAGCACATCTTCTGTATATTCTCAAACACAGATACACTTGTATATACACAGGCACAGCTGCATGTTTGGATCCGCCAACCTGCTGCTGGCCAGATGTTACGTGCTGTTGTGTATGGACGCCATCCAATTTTCAGATTAGTTTGCTCTGAGACAGACTTTTGAGAGGAAAAAAAACAGCATGTACAGTAATGCTAGTATTTATGCAGGACAACTGGTCAAATCTTTGCAAATAAAACGTTATTGTCTAAGATCTAAACATATCAAATTATGCATGACCTATAAGAACAAAAATCACAAGCAAGATTAGCTGAAGTGAATCATTTTTGCATCCCTAGAATCACCAAATAGAATTGTGAATATAATTGTTTTAAATTGGGTTTCTTAAACACTGCCCTCATTACGTATATTATATGCTTGACTTTATTCTTTAATTTCAGTAAATTTATCATAGATTAATGTGTTCACATCATTAGAATAATTAGTTAGTTCACTTCCAGAATAAAAATATCCTTGTAATTTACTGACACTCATGTCATTCAAGATGTTCATGTCTTTCTTTCTTCAGCTGAAAATAAATTAAGGTTTTTAAGAAAAATATTCCAGGATTTTTCTCCATATATTTGACTTCAATTGGACCCAATGGGTTGGAGGTCCAAATTGTAGTTTCAATGCAGCTTCAAAGGGCACTACACGATCCCAGCCGAGGAAAAAGGGTCTTATCTAGCGAAATGATTTTGTAAAAAAATACAAATGTATATGTATTTTGACCACAAATGCTCTTCTTGCACTAGCTCTGCAAAGAGGAAGCGTGTATTCGCGTATTGCGTAATCACGTTGGAAAGGTCATGCGCGGTTAGTTCTCCGTCTGTGTACTTCGGTTCAAAAAGGTAGGGCAGGGCAAAAAAACTCCATCTCATTTTGTCCTCCAACTTCGAAATCGTCCACCATCGTTGTTTTACCTTTTGACTGATTGTTTCACTAGATAAGACACTTATTCCTTGGCTGGGATCGTGTAGAGGCATTTGAAGCTGCATTGAAACTACAATTTGGACCTTTAACCCACTGGCCACCATTGAAGTCCACTATATAGAGAGAAATCCTGGAATGTTTTCCTCAAAAACCTTAATTTCTTTTCAAAAGAAAAAAAGAAAGACACGAATGATACAGGAATGAGTAAGTTTTTCATTTTGGAAGTGACCTAATCCTGTAAGCCATTTTAAAATAAATTATCTAATATATAGCTGTTCTTTTTGCATTTATATTCGTTGGTGGTGCAAAAATGTAACTTTAGTAACTTTTTATTTACTAAACTGTTGTTTAAAAGCAATACCACGCTCGGAATCATGCTGTATTTGCTGGTTACAAAACAGTATTACTGAATGTTAGACTCCTCACTATTTTAGCACCTAGATACTTTAATGAAATATAACTGAGAACTCCATTAAATTTCCTCAGTTATGACAACCTCAAATAACCTATGCGCAATTCCTGTGACTGATTCCACCTGCTTCTGTGCTGGATGTCAGCTCCATATTTCCCGAGTGTTAGTATCCTGAGGGAGATGCATATTCCTGAGTCGTGTTAGTTTTTGTGCATGTTCATTGGTTGTGGATTGAATTTGATTTGAATTGTTTGTGATATCTGGCTAGTATCATATACTGATCTCCAGTTCTATCTCTGAGTGTGATTAGTATGCCTGCCATAGCTTCCCCTCTGGGCGGCCCAGCCCACCTGCAGACACACATGCACACACAACGTCTTTTGCTATCACTCTCTTTTCATGGATCCTTGCAGCCATGCAGGTCGCCAGGGTAACAGCTGGCATCTCACCACCTTTCTTTGTTTGTTTGTGTGTGTGTGTGTGTGTGTGTGTGTGAGTGAGTGTGGATGTGTGGGCATGAGCCTTGTGCCAGGTGAGCCATTAACACCAGTCTCACACAACTGCCACCTGCCACGCTGCACACTCATCCACATCTTGTGTGTGTGTTTGTTGTGACTGTTCTGGCATGTGCTTACATTTGCTGGGTCATAGTCAAGTTCAGTAGTGCACTTGTATCAGTGTGTGCAAAGACCAGAATACTCAACACAATTTATACAATCTGAACAAATTTTAAAACACTAGACATCGTTCCATAAATCTGCAGACTGACTTTCATTGCGTCCAGATATCAAATTGAGGAATAATCAGGGCAAAAGTTGTGTAGTGCATTCCAGCCTTTAAGTGTGGCCAATAGTGGTCTATGAAGGATTCAGAGTTATCTGCAATGTGATTGGCTGATTAAAAACAAAGAACTAAATAAATAATATAATTATAACTGACAAAAAGCAACAACAATGAATGAATCAACTGATTAATCAACTCATAATTAACTGATTGTGTATATTAATTTGTGATAACTAATTTTTAATATCTCACTTCAGTATGTCAGTTATGCGTCAGTGTATTTGTTCAGCTTCTTAGCTAATGAACAGCTGACTCATTTAAGTTCATTTGCTAAAATGTCTGTCAAGTCAAGTCACTGAAGTTGGAATAAAACTGTCAGTCTGGAAAATGTTAGAAGGTAAGGCTTTGTCTAGATAGTTGGTGGTTTTCCCCAGATTTGGTGTGTTAGGTATTCTGCACTTGTTAGTTTTACTGTTTAAAGGAGTTTGCCACCTGAAAAAAGAGAATGACTGAACTATAAAAATAACATTGAATAACATTCAGTGTTATTCAGACTTTAATCTAGATTTACTGCCAGATGAATGTTTTAGTACACACACACACACACACACACACAAACAAACCTTTCAAGAGATGGATGTCCGCCATGATCCCTTTTAGCCACTCGGCCAGTTTAGCCAAATCCCTGCAGACATTTCTACTGTGTGTGTGTGTGTGTGTTTGTGCGATTACAGAAAGATACACAAAATGCAATGTAATTATGTTTTTGTTTAGTAGCTTAAAGCTTCGCACTGTACCCTACTGTGTGATAAAATGACCAAGTACAGTATCCAGGAATAGCATTCTTGTCTCTTTAATAATGTCTTAATAAAGTGACTTTTAGTTCATTAGCTTTGAAGCCATCTAAATGCTAGTGTACACCTGAATCTCAACAATTGTTTTTAGCATGTCACATGTAGCTTAAACACATTCAGTCAGTCTTTTGTACATTCTTTCTCTCCTGGGAAAACAGGCCAAAAAAGGCATGACTCATCTTGTTCACAGGTAGTGTTGCTTTCGTCAACTAAAATTATGACTAAATATAGTCATCAACGAACCTTTATCACGTGACGAAAACGAGACGAGACGAAAATGCTGGTCATGTGACGATGACGATAATTAAATGTACAATGCAATATCGTTGACGAATAAAAACGAGACGAAATGTGGCTTACAAAATAAAAACTATGCTAAAATGTCTCTTCATTTTCGTTGACCAAAACGAGACGAAACGAAATGTTATAACGTTATTTCGTCTCGTTATTAGAATAGAATGTCATACAGATATTTTTTATATTATAAAAAATCAGTAGGCTAATTTCTAATGAAGAGACCAATTTATATGACAGATTTTAATGTGTTTCCCAACCGGGGTCTGTCGAGATCAGGGGTGCCGTGTAAAAAATATATTTTTTATATTTTTAAATTGCTAAAATGTTCAAAAAAGCAGCTATTATATAATATCCAATGCCGCCAATAATTAGAGATCCACAGAAATTCCGGCTGCCGAAAATGAGTTCACCGCTCAGGATTCACTTGTGTGTGTGTGCGTTCATGCTCATCGGAACAGCAAAGTCCACTCAAAAATTGAACTGACAGGAAACATGGATGTAGTACAGTATTGTTTCTGTCTGCAATAGCCCTACTGTGTTGTAACAAGGTGTGGTATATGGGCAACTCTGGTAAC
>NW_015506027.1:812153-820487 GCF_001515645.1 Sinocyclocheilus grahami
GTCAACGAAAATTATGACTAAATATAGTCGTCAACGAACCTTTATCATGTGACGAAAACGAGACGAGATGAGATGAAAATGCTGGTCATGTGACGATGACGATAATTAAATGTACAATGCAATATCGTTGACGAATAAAAACGAGACGAAATGTGGCTTACAAAATAAAAACTATGCTAAAATGTCTCTTCATTTTCGTTGACCAAAACGAGACGAAACGAAATGTTATAACGTTATTTCGTCTCGTTATTAGAATAGAATGTCATACAG
Organism: Sinocyclocheilus grahami; assembly: GCF_001515645.1. Taxonomy (NCBI): domain Eukaryota; kingdom Metazoa; phylum Chordata; class Actinopteri; order Cypriniformes; family Cyprinidae; genus Sinocyclocheilus; species Sinocyclocheilus grahami. The sequence continues at coordinate 812,424 of NW_015506027.1, forward strand.
ATATTTTTTATATTATAAAAAATCAGTAGGCTAATTTCTAATGAAGAGACCAATTTATATGACAGATTTTAATGTGTTTCCCAACCGGGGTCTGTCGAGATCAGGGGTGCCGTGTAAAAAATATATTTTTTATATTTTTAAATTGCTAAAATGTTCAAAAAAGCAGCTATTATATAATATCCATTTCTAATGCCGCCAATAATTAGAGATGCACAGAAATTCCGGCTGCCGAAAATGAGTTCACCGCTCAGGATTCACTTGTGAATGTGTGTGTGTGTGTGTGTGTGTGTGTGCGTGTGTGTGCATTATCCCGCTCTATGCGCGTGTGTGCTCCGCTCAGTCGCTCGCAGCCCATGTGACTGCTCCATTCATATACCGTTCATGCTCATCGGAACAGCAAAGTCAACTCAAAAATCAAGCTGACAGGAAACATCGATGTAGTACAGTATTGTTTCTGTCTGCAATAGCCCTACTGTGTTGTAACAAGGTGTGGTATATGGGCAACTCTGGTAACGCTGCCCTCTCATTCATTGATCTGCTAACCGTTATGCTCATGTGTCCTCTGATGATAATAGCTTTCTAAGATTAAACATTATTTGGATAATTGGTAAAAAAATATACATATCGAAGTTAGAAATTCAAATATTGTGACCAAATTCATTTTGTAGGATGCCACAAATTTGTAAAAATTTCCAAAGGGTGCCGCGACTAAAGAAAGGTTGGGAAAAACTGATTTAGAAGACGAAAACCAAACAAAGTTAAGTCTGACACAGAGAAAGGGACCGATGGCCGGCCAGCCGGGGTTCGTCTTTATTTAAATTTATGTGTGTGTACTTCTAACATGTTTGGTTGGTAAAATAAATGTTGTAAATTCAAATCAGAGCGTCTTTCGTATCTGGAATGGATGTATTCTTGAGTCTATAAGGTAACAATAATATAATAAGATAACCTTGTTTGAAATGGGTTTGGCTAAAATAAAATTTTGGTTTCGTCTATACTACTAGGTACTTATACTATATTGACTGGGTTAAATAGAATTGCATTTCTAAAAAGAGACTAAAATACAATTTTCATTGACTAAAACTAGACTAAATGTCATCAGTTTTCGTCAACTAAAACTAGACTAAAATGCTCAGACTTTTAGTAGACTAAAACTTGACTAGACTAAAAAGAGTATGAATGTGACTAAAACTAATAAAAACTAAAATGACAGTTTCACACAAAGACTAAACTAGACTAAAACTAAAATTAAAACAGGCCGCCAAAAACAACACTATTCACAGGGACGCATACAGTTTTGTCCAATGAAATGCTGTCTAGAATGGAAAATAACCATTTCGATATAGCATATAGCATTTCCATTATGAAAATTAGCCATAGTTTTATTATAGTTTAAGTGTAGTATTTAAAAAAAAATTGGCAGATTGATTGCTATTTGTATAATCACAGTTTTACAAATACTGTGGTTAAACTATGGTATAGTAGTATGGTAAAAAAGAGGCTATTGTATATTAAAATGTGCTTTTATATTTCCCTCATCAACCCCTTTACAGCAGCAACATATTTATTTATAGTTTGTTTGTTTGTTATTAAAAATGCATTTAAAATATCAGATTTTAATGCGTTTGTTTTTTAGGGCTGCACAGTTTGGCCACAAATGTTGATATTTTGTGAAAATTGTGTTTATTAATATTACTTTAAAAATGCAAATAAATAATAATAATAATTATTATTATTATTATCGTTGTTGTTGTTGTTATTAAGTACAAAACAAAATAATATATTACTATTGTAATATTTCGCTGTAAAATAAAATGACTGTAAAGTATGTAACAGCATCAATAATAATAATAATAATAATAATAATAATAATAATAAAACAGTAAATAATAAAATAAATAATAATAAATAATAAAATAAAATAAAATAAAAAATGTGTATACATTACAACCGTTAACATATGTTTATTTAACATATCCTGTAACCCTACCTTCTCTCCCTATTAGGAAAGCATTGTGTACATGTATCTGGGAGTGTCTGTGTGTAAATGAGAGAGGTTGGTCAGTATGATGTGGCCTATAACATGTCCTTGTGTTTTTACTATGGCAAACCCACAGTAGGGCTGAAATCAATAACTGCATCTACAGTTTAATCCCCCCACACACACACCCCAGCAGACACAAGTCATATCCTCTCTTCTTCCTTCTCTTCATCTTTCTCTCATTCTTTCTCTCTATCATACATCTCCTCACATACACTATCTTCCTCTGCCCACAAATTAAACAGCTCATTGTCTGCCGAGATTCACTAAAAATCCGTTGCCGATTACACACCTCGCGTTCCACTGACCCATCAAGGTCATCAACGCAAATGCTGAGCGGAGCCAGCAGCCTCTTAATGTCCATTCCAGCTCCGCTGCACACTAAAAGGGCACCAACAGAGCTCTGAATGGATGCCGAAGCCATTTTTTTCCTGATCTGAGACCTGTGTTCTGCCTCTGGTGGGACACAGTAGCCGTTCATTTGAACAGGGGGAAGCCTCCTGTTTGACAGGAAGCTATCATGAAGAAGAAGAATTGTGAAGCCGGGCTGCTTCTGTAGGCGAGAGAATGGCAGCAAATGACTGCAGTGGGACTAGCCGCTACACAGATAGACACACGGTTATTAAGAAACTAATATAACTCTCTGTTCATTAGTGATTTCCTCCACACATAGCACAGGGCTCTAATGGCCTTCAAATGCACTGGAATTGTCCAAACAGGATCTAGTACTCTGTTGTTAACGGGATACATTATTTAATGAAGTTCACCTACTGTGAACAAATCAGTTTTTCCTCCTGCTTTCTCGCTGTGAGGCTGTTTCTTCAGTACAACTTCAGGGATTGCTATGGAAATAAAGCATGCCATTGTGTGCTGTCTTTTTTTAGTGAGCAGATTTATATATATATATATATATATATATATATATATAGTAACGTCCAAATGTCTGAGATTGAATCGAGATCACATTAAATAGACAGATAGATGAGGAGTCTCGGCAATGACAATGCCAATGTGTGTGCGTGTGTATGTGTTAGAGAACTGGGCAAGAGAAAGAGAGAGAGGACGTCTGATCACTAGGCCTTCAATGACACATCATACTTTAGCCTTGATGGCAGCACATTTATCAACACATCTGCTGTCCTTGTACACCACACACACACACACACGCAAACACACACGCACGCATGCACGCACACACACACACACACACACACGCAAACACACACACACACACACACACACGCAAACACACACACACGCACACGCACACACACACACACACACACCTATCTACGGTGCTAGTTGTAAAGAGGCTTGTAAAGTGTCTGTCTTTCTACATTGTTGTCTTTCTCTGTCCCAGTCCTGTGTACTCCCACTGGGAAGTGTTTTAATTAGGGACCATGACTGCCTTGCTGGACATTATAAATGCAGTTTCCTACAATCCACAAGGAGTTGATAACTGGCTGAGAAGTGAGTCTGTGTTTTATCCCAGATTCACAAACGGGTTTGACATCCTGTTGCTCTTTTCAAAGATGAGGAACAGTAGGAAATTCAACTCTCTTCCTCCTGTTGTGAAGTTCCACAGAAAGTGAAATACCATTCTGTAGCTTTTTTGTGTGCTTTATGGAGAAATGAAACATTTAGTGTGGAGTAAAATGTAGAGCACATTGTGTACAAACTAGTAAATCAGTTTCATAAATCGATCGATCGATCAATCGATCAATCAATCAATCAATCAATAAAAAAAAAAGGCTTCTGGAGCCCAACCTCTCAGCTTTGATAAGTGAGATGTGACAGCTTTTATTTCGTGCTGTATTTAATATTGTATTTGGGTCATTGCTACTGTGCCTACATTTTAAAGTCTCCATCGTGTGTCTTAATATAACATATTAAAAGCAAATTTGAAGGATTTCAAATCATGTTAGTTAGCTATGTTCAATAATGATTTCACAATTAATTTTAAATTATTTTACTTCACTAATTTGGTTTGCATGGGTTTTGTATTTTTTCCCCCATATCCCCAGGCTTTTAACATGGAAATCTAGTAATTTATTAAGAAATATTCAGTTTCTTTCTCTTTTTTTAATAATAATGTTTTCTTGAGAACATATTTAAATTGATGATCATTTTATGTTTCTTTACCTGTGTCCTCAATATCACTTTCCCTCCATCATGCACCAGGTAGTGATATTATTTTTGGAGGGAAAAGCAAATGCAGCCCAAATATTAGCAATGTATTTACTTAATACTATTATGGTTTTGTGTAATTAATTAAATTATACATAATTTATTTAAACTATAAAGCATGTTTTTGAAAATGTGGTATATTCATTTTTTTTTTTCAAAGCTTCGAGTTAAAAATGTACTGCATAATAGCACTGACCCATTTCTTGTTGGTTTTTCTGTATAAAAAGCCCATACATTATTTAAGCCCATATACATTATTTTACACTTGGTGCCATATTCACATTTTCTGAGCTTTTCTCTCTCTCCATTTGTAAGATGACAGCAGGTCAAGCCCCCTTTTCAGTTGGTGTTGCCGATAAAGGAAGAGAGTGACCTCTGGTCCCTTAAATGAGAACTATTAGAGCTGGAGATGGTTAGGGTTAATTTGCATAACAAAGCATGCAGTGTTTGTGTTCATTAACAATTGTGGCGTAATGAGAATATGAAACAAAAGGAAAATGAATAGATTATATCATGCTACTGCAGTCAGAAGGGTTTGTGTGAGTGAGAGAGCTATGTGTGAAAAGCATTTCCTTTTTGTGCATTTACTGTAAATTGACATACTATATCTATCTGTATACACGTATATACTGTAAATAAATATTTTTAGGATCTTTGCTGAAAATCTTAGGTCTAGTTATAAATTGACATTAAAATGACACTGTTCTCTGACATTATCACAGTCGTCTGGTCACTCTTTATGATTATTATTCAAATTATTAATCATTATACAGGTGTCTTGATGACATTCTTGTCCTTTCCTCACCATAATTTCAACCTCATGGGAAAAATCCCATTATGTAGATTTCATTGTGTCATATTGCATGTTTTATGCAATTTCACGGTGTGGGAGGCACTTGTGTCTTCATTATTGGTGCAGAGAGGATTTGACCTGCTTCCTTTGAAGGTCACGAATATTGCATTATCATAAATAAGCAGCAGTCACTGTCTTCCAAATTGGAGAAATCACATAAACACATGTTCACATGCTCTAGGCTCTTTAAACACGCAGCAGACATAGAGACACGCTGCATGCACACAAATTCATATTCAGATCACTTATGCTGTGATGGCATATACTGTATGATGATGATGTCAGACTTAGATAGCAGCTGGAATATGGCCAACTTTTAAAGTAGGATTTTGTAAAAGCAGACAATATGGCCATTGCTACTTTCTGCCATACTAAATTATATTTGTTTGACTTATTCCCGGGATAAACAACTTGGCTGATAAAATAGAGAACCTGAAATAGCAACTTGGCTCTCTTGCATCAGTGTTGAGGAATGTACTTTTAAAACGTTGCTTGCCAAGCTACCACCTACTTATAATGTTTAGTTAAATTCTAATCAAGCTTACCTGCAGGCTAATGACATAAAGTAACAAAATACATTGAAGCTGCTTAAGGGGATCTTTAACTGGGATATACAGTATACTTGTTAACTGATATAACTTATATTTTACTCTGAGCCATCATGCATTATAACCTTTTTTAAGATTACTCCCTTATTTATACAAAGTGAAAAACATAGAACAGCAGCATTTTTGGACATTCTAGAGAAGGTTTCAATTTTAAACATTCCATTTATCAAAGAACAATTTCACACATACATCGTCTTAACAAAGCCCAAGCATTAGAGACCCCACCGATATGATTGTAAAGTGCTTTGGGTGTACAGCAATACACAATAAAGCACTATATAAATGCATCATTCATTCATTCATTCATTCATTATTTGATATAGAAAATTTAAGACATTTTAAAAAGAAACTGTAATTCTGAGAAAAACCAGCCAAAATAAAACACTTTTCAACAGCCATTAAAATAGTGTACTTCATTCGAACACAGGCACTAGAAAGTTTCATTCTTTTTTTTTTTAAGTTATATGTAGTGCTAATTGCGATGAATCGCATCCAAAATAAAAGTTTTTGTTTATATAATATATGTGTATGTACTGTGCATATGTATTATGCATATACAAATACACACACATACAGCATATATTTTGAAAAATATTTACATGTATATATTTATATTCATATAATTTGTATTATATAAATATATTGAATATATAAACATAACATTTTTTTCCCCCGCAAGAAATGTTCCCAAGTCCAGAAACGTAGCAAGGAGATCAGTAAAATAATCCATGTGACATCAGTGGTTCATCCACAATTATACAAAACTAGGAGAATACTTTTTGTGTGCGAAAGAAAAAAAAACGACTTTATTCAACAATTCGTCGTCTCCTCATCACCCTGTAAACAGCGTATGCTGTTCTGTGTCAGCTGCGTCACATGGATATGCTGTTTCCGTTCAGATTAAATCACAACAACGTAAGAAACAGATCCGGCGTGACGCAGCTGGCACAGAATAGCATACGTTGTTTATGTCCAGTGGATATTCTCCAAAATGGCACCAGGGTGATGCGGAGAAGACAAATGGTTGAATAAAGGGTTTTTTTGTGTTTTTTTTGGCCGCACAAAAAGTATTCTCATAGCTTCATATAATTGCGGATGAACCACTGATGTCACATGGATTATTTTACAGATCTCCTTGCTACGTTTCTGGACTTGGGAACGTTTCAGTTGCATTGCTGTCTATGCAGGGTCAGACAGCTCTCAGATTCCATCAAAAATATCTTAATTTGTGTTCCGAAGACGAATGAAGGTCTTACGGGTTTGAAACGACATGAGGGTGAGTAATTAATGACAGAATTTTCATTTTTGGCTGAGCTAACCCTTTAAATATATACATGCATGTGTGTGTATTTATATACTGTATATATACACATAATACATTTACAAAGTAAACACATATGTTATGTACACAAATACTTTTATTTCAGATGCGATTAATCGCGATTCATTGTTGCCCAGCACTAGATATAAGCTATAAAAATGTGTTTATACACATTAAACTTGAATTGTGTGCATCTCTTATTTTCCACACAGAAGTGCTGGTCTATTGTTGTTGTGGTCTCTTGTAGTTTATTGTTGTTGTTTTTTGTTACAATCATTTATTTGTTGACTGTGAAACAGCGGTCTGAGGCAGTGTTGCCCCCTTGTGGAGAAACTAATTACGAAATTAACTAAACTAAATAAATAAAAAACGTTTGTTTGGTGCATACATGAGCTGAGTGTACGGAGGATTTGCAAACTTTTGACTGTTTACATACAGTACAGTCATACAGTACTTGTGCTGATGTAATGTGTCATGTGCACTGTACGCATACCTTAGCCCACATAAAAATCATGATGAATTGCTTAATATGTGAGTTAATCTGTTCTTAAGTGGGCGGTTCTTGACTAAAATAAGCTAAACTAGACTGCATGATGTGAGAATAGTTTCCTAACACTGAATGCTATAAAGATGTGCTCACACTGAATTTATAGAGAAAATGAGGTGAAGAGTTATACTTTCTCTGACAGCACTGAGGACACAATCTGCGTCATCGTTTATTGCATGTGCACATGGACTCACACACTCACACTGTGTTTAACACTGTCGGATATAAAAGCCTGTGTAACGGGACTAGGTGAGCAGATAAATTATGTAAATGCTATAATGAATGGTTTGCCTGCATATACTCTCCATCTCTGTCACACACACACACACACACACACACACACACACACACACTGAGTTATGAGGTTCAGGTTAACTTGATGGAGGATTTTGCACAGTGAGTGCCAGTTTTACCCACATAAGCAAATCTCTTGTGTGTTTATGAGTTTATGCACGTCTAAGAGCCGCTGCTCTGTGATGCATTCATGTAGGTCAGTGTGAGACATGT
>NW_015506027.1:824978-832480 GCF_001515645.1 Sinocyclocheilus grahami
TTTTTTTTTAAGTTATATGTAGTGCTAATTGCGATGAATCGCATCCAAAATAAAAGTTTTTGTTTATATAATATATGTGTATGTACTGTGCATATGTATTATGCATATACAAATACACACACATACAGCATATATTTTGAAAAATATTTACATGTATATATTTATATTCATATAATTTGTATTATATAAATATATTGAATATATAAACATAACATTTTTTTCCCCCGCAAGAAATGTTCCCAAGTCCAGAAACGTAGCAAGGAGATCAGTAAAATAATCCATGTGACATCAGTGGTTCATCCACAATTATACAAAACTAGGAGAATACTTTTTGTGTGCGAAAGAAAAAAAAACGACTTTATTCAACAATTCGTCGTCTCCTCATCACCCTGTAAACAGCGTATGCTGTTCTGTGTCAGCTGCGTCACATGGATATGCTGTTTCCATTCAGATTAAATCACAACAACGTAAGAAACAGATCCGGCGTGACGCAGCTGGCACAGAATAGCATACGTTGTTTATGTCCAGTGGATATTCTCCAAAATGGCACCAGGGTGATGCGGAGAAGACAAATGGTTGAATAAAGGGTTTTTTTGTGTTTTTTTTGGCCGCACAAAAAGTATTCTCATAGCTTCATATAATTGCGGATGAACCACTGATGTCACATGGATTATTTTACAGATCTCCTTGCTACGTTTCTGGACTTGGGAACGTTTCAGTTGCATTGCTGTCTATGCAGGGTCAGACAGCTCTCAGATTCCATCAAAAATATCTTAATTTGTGTTCCGAAGACGAATGAAGGTCTTACGGGTTTGAAACGACATGAGGGTGAGTAATTAATGACAGAATTTTCATTTTTGGCTGAGCTAACCCTTTAAATATATACATGCATGTGTGTGTATTTATATACTGTATATATACACATAATACATTTACAAAGTAAACACATATGTTATGTACACAAATACTTTTATTTCAGATGCGATTAATCGCGATTCATTGTTGCCCAGCACTAGATATAAGCTATAAAAATGTGTTTATACACATTAAACTTGAATTGTGTGCATCTCTTATTTTCCACACAGAAGTGCTGGTCTATTGTTGTTGTGGTCTCTTGTAGTTTATTGTTGTTGTTTTTTGTTACAATCATTTATTTGTTGACTGTGAAACAGCGGTCTGAGGCAGTGTTGCCCCCTTGTGGAGAAACTAATTACGAAATTAACTAAACTAAATAAATAAAAAACGTTTGTTTGGTGCATACATGAGCTGAGTGTACGGAGGATTTGCAAACTTTTGACTGTTTACATACAGTACAGTCATACAGTACTTGTGCTGATGTAATGTGTCATGTGCACTGTACGCATACCTTAGCCCACATAAAAATCATGATGAATTGCTTAATATGTGAGTTAATCTGTTCTTAAGTGGGCGGTTCTTGACTAAAATAAGCTAAACTAGACTGCATGATGTGAGAATAGTTTCCTAACACTGAATGCTATAAAGATGTGCTCACACTGAATTTATAGAGAAAATGAGGTGAAGAGTTATACTTTCTCTGACAGCACTGAGGACACAATCTGCGTCATCGTTTATTGCATGTGCACATGGACTCACACACTCACACTGTGTTTAACACTGTCGGATATAAAAGCCTGTGTAACGGGACTAGGTGAGCAGATAAATTATGTAAATGCTATAATGAATGGTTTGCCTGCATATACTCTCCATCTCTGTCACACACACACACACACACACACACACACACACACACTGAGTTATGAGGTTCAGGTTAACTTGATGGAGGATTTTGCACAGTGAGTGCCAGTTTTACCCACATAAGCAAATCTCTTGTGTGTTTATGAGTTTATGCACGTCTAAGAGCCGCTGCTCTGTGATGCATTCATGTAGGTCAGTGTGAGACATGTATTTATTAATTTTTTTTGTATACATCAGCCCTGTTCTAAAAACCTAGTGAACTGCCCTGTTGTCTGTATCCTACATAGACAACTGCCTTAAAGGGATAGTTCACCCAGAAATATTCACCCTAGATATTGTGTCAAAATATATCACTGATATAATACCAAATTTACCATTTTAATGAACAGTAATCTTTGTTAACTGTCCCCGTATGAACAATCATTTTATTACAAGTCATGAGAATTTTGAATAGGAAGATGTGTCATGTATTGAAACAAATTGTGGTATGAACGTATTGTTACACCCCTAATTTTCAAAATATTGTGTTTTGGTGTTCCACAGATGAAAGTCATACAGGTTTGTATGTCAGCATGAGGATGAGTAAATTTCATTATCAATTTGATTTTTGTCAGTATTTCATGAAAATGTATTTACAATTTACATTTATCTTGATTTGTCCACCAGCTTGGATGAATTTATTACTCCCCTGTGTCAGTAAAAACAGCTAAAACCAGACTTACACTCCAAGGTTGGAGTTTTATAGGTGGCAAAATGAAAAGAAAAAAAATACAAATACCCCCAAAGTTCAAGATACAGGGACAAAAAATGCCACTGCATTAAACCTAAACGATTACAACTGTCGTGATTTAAGTGAAATATTAAATGAATAAAACGTGGATTGGGCATGACATTTACTGTCGATCTGCTCAAGTTGCAAAACTAAAACAACTCAAAAATATTTAATGTATTCTGTTAATCGACATTAATAATAATTATTACAATATCAGGGGCAGTAATCAAAAATAATGATTTTTGTCATAATATTGCATTCCTGCTCTACAATGAGTTCCTGTTTTTTTTTTCTTGTTTTATTGCATAATTTATATATTTTATGTAGGCTATTTAAAATTACATTAATTCCATAACATTATGCAATTGTTGTGTAAATATGGCATAAATAACTTATGCTGCCTTTGAGCAGCATTAGACACTCTGTGTAAATGAACATGCAATGTCAGATGCAGCTTCTGTGCAACCTTGGCAATGAAAACCTTTGGGGAAACCCACTTTTTTAGTGTGAAGAACATTTTAATAATCTAAAGAACCTTTTTTTTCACTATAAAAGCGTTTGTACAATTGAAAAGTTGCATGGATGTCAAAGTTTCTTCATGGAAACATGGATGCCAATAAATAACCCTTTATGCAATAGAAGAGTTCCATGGGCATTAAAGGCTCGTCTTGGAACCATAATATATGCCAAAACAGAACCAAATGTTTAATAGTGTAAACAAGTTTGCTGGCGTTAGCTGCTTTACACTAGACACCCAGCATGGCCAAGCTGGTTTTTAGCTGATTTAGCTTGGAGGCCAGCGGAAAAGTGTCCAAAACCCTTTTCAAACCAGACAACAGTCTGGCCTGACCGGACTGGGAGACTAGGCTGTTTTCTGCATGGGAAGTCAGGTTGCTATTGTGTAATTGTGTCTTCCCATTAGCTCATTTTGTTTTTGGAGGAACACAATAGTCTCGAGCGTTTGATATGCTTGACCTGTATCAAGATGATTACCCTTAAACTGTGCTTTGAGCACAGTGTGTAAGTATCTTATCTACAATCTTGTAAAGTGACCTTTTCACATTTAGGTCGCATAGCTACTCTATGGGAGATGCTGGATGCAGATGGCTTATTTAACTAATCAAGATGTATGACAATTATTCAAAATATCATTTTGTTTGGAGAGCTGCTGCTCTAGTGCGACAAAAAACTTAACTCTACTGTAGTGTATGACACTTCTCTAGAATGAGATACTCGTCCTCATCTGAGTTGTTTATGTATTTTGAGAAGGGTGAAGTGAGGGTGATTTCTGATATATGGTACTGTATGTCGTCCTGTTTGTCTCTATCTCTCTCACTCTCTCTTTCCTCCTCTCTGCCGTGTTATGTGAAAAACACTAAACTAACTCGGCAGATAAATGGCTCCACATCAAAACAACATCAATTTAGGGAGGAGCGAGAGGATAAGAGAAAGGAAGAGGGAGGAAGCAGGAGACACCCATCCAGGATTAATTTTGTACTGAAGTCAGATGAAAGACAGTCCATTTTCTATGTAGCGTAGCATTACACAGTACTGTTAAAATGTCAGGAATATCGAATAGACAAAACATTTTTACAGCATTGCACAATGCTGAAAATCAAAGTTTGAATGAATGAATGAATGGATGAATATATTGTATTGTAAATGGAAGATTATTTTATTGGGCGCACAAGACAACTTTCTCACATGTGAATAATAATAATAATAATAATAATAATAATAAAAACATTAAACTGAGTAGAGCAGTGCACACAGGAAGTCTTACAGTGTGTTTTTTGTGTGTGTTTGTTTTGAAGAAAGAAACCTTTACCTCATAACAAATTATATCAATAACTTACCAAAAAAGTTATGAAAATAATATATGAGAGTCATAACATTTAAGTGTAGGTTGCCTACAGGTTAATTAAAAAAAATAAGACTAGAGCGCTGGTAATATGTCAGTTATTCAGATTTATTTGACATAATTTGAATTCAGAATGATACATTATCATGAAAAAATATAAAAAGACTGAAGTCTCATCCCTCATTTCATTCCCCTCTCTTTCGCTTGCTATTAGAATTTTATGTTATCTTTAAGCCATTTACATCAAAGATGTATGTGGCAAAAACATTTTGATGATGGCATATGCCATACCAGGTTGGATGTGGTAATGGGGCTCTTAAAACCTGCTAACAACGTCATAACAATGTTTCTGCAATATTGTGAAAATGCATATTAAAAAAACAACAAAAAAAACAGACATCTGTTGTATTAAATACTGAATGTAGGATAAACCGTTATCACAACCGGTTCACAACCTATTATCAAAAGATTTTTACAGCTGGGATCAACCATCAAAGTGTGAATTCATGTGTACAGCGAGTGCGTGTATGTTAGGAGTGAGTGGGATGCATCTATGTTTGGCCTTCACATATGTGAGCCGACTGTGAACTGCATAAAAAGAGGACTGAAATTATTTATGGGATGCAAAAGCCAACGGCTCACGTTCCCTTGAGAGAACCTGAGTGTATCAAAGTAATAAAGTATTTTTGGCGTATTTTAAACGCCCCGTTTACCAAAATATGATTTCACATGCACATTGCCTTCACATATGTCAAGCAGTATTTGCTATAGAAAAAGGAAACTGAAAAAAAAAAAATAATGCAGAGAACAATCAGCCAACAATACAATGTTATTCAACAGTAAATTTGTTGAAGACCCTCTCTTGACACTTCACAAATACACTCATTAATCTCTTACTTGCTCTTGAAGGTCACAAAGTCCCAGCTAGATTGGGTAGTTTACTGGGAAGCATGCAAATTCAATTTCAGCTAAGAAGTTATTAAAGCCCTCAAACCGAAAACTATATTGGTTGGCCCCTACCTGTCACTACCTTTTAGGATCAACCTATATCACCATTCCTGCCTTCCCAATAGAATAAACTCTGAGCCATAAATGGGAAAACATTGGTAATAAATACCTTCCTCAGCTTGTCACCCCCCATTTTAGCTTTGGAAACATTGGTTCCAGTCTTGACTGGTATGATTATGATTCCTGAAAACAATTTATCGCTTCTTTCAAAAGCGGTATCCTTCCCAACTGCTGGTTTCAGGTATCTGCTGTGTTTGTTTGTAGCTATTATGTCATGCACAATCACCAGTGAAGGTCACCAATGCTCTTCTCGATGGGGAGTTTGTACTGAAACCTTCGTCTAACTTTGGGGGTCTGCAGTGAATACCTGGAGTCTTACTTATGTCTTCACAGTCCAGTCAACAGCCTCTGTGCCAGGTGGACAGACGTGATACTGAGCATTGCTGCCAAGTTCTTTGCAGACACCCACCCCACGGTGGTAAACAGGTGGCAAAATTTACTCAATCCTGCAGTCACCAGGACCTCCTGCAGAGGTGGATTTGTGTAGAACAGGCTTCCACTTAATTCAAAGTGCCTAGCCAAACCTGGCTGAAAAACTTAAGTAATAGGTGTTCTAACATGCATTTCTTTGTGAAAACCCTTGTAGACCAGCTTAAAGTGGTCAAGAAATGGTTTTTGGAACATTATTGGGTTTTCCACCAGTTCGAATCCAGTCCAGAAGATCAGCCATGTACCATAGAACAACCTGGACTGTGTAGATTGCATTGGTGCCTGTGATTTCTGTGATCTACTTAGGTTTATAATGCTTTTGGGAAACACAGCTCTGGATCTGCTTAGATAAACCAGAAACAACTTTAATCTGGTTGGATTAAAGTTGTGATTTACTGATAATTTTCCTGTCCAGTAAGCTGTTAACATGAGAACTGCTGAGACTGTATCTTTGAGTTAGTGAGCTGAAATTTGTGAAAAATATATTGGTTCGATTTATTGGTTTATTTGCTAAGGACTGGCTCAAAAGAATGATTTATTCACTGATGGGTTTGTTCCACACTAAGCTATTATGTGGCTACATGTGAAGATTGTGTGGTGATTGTTCAAATAATTATCCTGTTGTGTTTTATGGAAAATAACAACATAAGGGTTTGGAAAAAAACGAGGGAACGATCAGTAAATAATAACAGTTTTTCATTTGCAGTTGAGGTATTCCAGAATTGCACTGGTGTTTCTAAAAAAGAAGTGTAGTGAGAAGGATTGCTTTGAGAAGGCAGTGGGCATCAGCATATTTAGCATTGACAGCGGTTTTCTTTATAACCGCTAGCCAGAAAACGTCTATGTTTGGCGGCATCATAAAGAGTGTGCACTGATTCTGTCAACAGATGAGATTTACAAACGCGTCTGTCGCTTACCTGCCTTGAGCTGGGCCTAAACCTCCCTGCCTCATCTTGAATACCCTCCCTCTACGGGCTGCTCTGCTGTCCCATTGATTTAATGTCTTTCACTAAAGCTTCGAGCTGAACGCCTTTCTGGTCAGCTGATTACATCTAGGCACAACCCTACATTTATAACACAGACACACATACATGCACTTGCTGGATCCATGACTTAGCGAAGGTCACATTGGGTTTGTTTGCACGGGCTGCTGTATTCTTTCCTAAGTAAGGTTCAATCAAAAAGCGTAGCAAGGGAACGAACAAACAAAATTGTGAACTATTGAGTGTAAGGACATGCTATTAGATTGGCTGTGTGTGTATGTATCGGTTTGTAGCCATCTGACTTCTCTCAAATGAACACTTTATCTTTTTAAAATGCTTTGTGCATGCCTCTTACTCACTTGGTGTGCACACATACACATGACAAGTTCGATAGTTGGCAGTTCAAACAATTGTAGTGTCTGTAGGTAACAAAACCGTTGTTATCATGCTATCTTATCGTTAAGTTCTTCAGCTATGTCCTTTTGTCTCTTTGTCTTTGACTTGCTTGGTTTCTTATCTGAGCACTAAGTCATGACTGCAGACTTCCAGGACTGAATGAAGAGATCTGGAAAACAGTGGCTGCATGGGAAGCATGGCATCCACTAAAATTTGATCAAAATGTGTCAATATAATCTTCATATATATATGTATATATATATATATATATATATAT
>NW_015506027.1:832844-876888 GCF_001515645.1 Sinocyclocheilus grahami
TATATATATATATATATAGTGACTGGTTGTTTTGATTTCATGGTGACTTTAAGAGCAATTATCTAGTATGCTATTCTAAATTCAGGATTCATTTAGCATTTATAATTTTGTCCCCTGATAAACCAGGACTTAATAATAATTTGTGAAGTATTGTCTTCCAGCTACATTTCTATTGCAAAATAGATCCTTGTACACATTTTGCCATTGATAAATGACATCTGTGCTTCCCCACTCTTGAGAAGCACCAGTTGCCGCTGCTGGAAATCAACTTAGTCTCATTAATACAGCATGAAGGCCTTTTCTGTCTTGCCTCCTGAGGTTCCTTGTTTTGACAGCGTGTCCTCAGACTAGACCAGACCCCTTTCAGCCACCCTGTTCCGAATAAGGTCAAACTGTAGCATACAGTGCGTCGGTGAAGCGAAGACCTTTTAAAAAAGCATCATGGTTAGAGATACGTGAACTTTACTCTGTTTTGATGCTTCAGAAGATTTCGACATACTAAGTTAATGCATATATTTAGTTTGGGCTCGTACTACAACACACATTTGCTTTTAAGCAATTAAACCTTTAATGTAAGTTTGAGCTATTCACACATGGGGTTTAGTTAAAAAAGAAAAGCGCCTGGGGCTGTTTTTGTTGTGCAACAAAGATGCATATAGAACCGTTATGTGTTTGTATATAGCTAGGTGTGTGAACCTGAAACAATTCACAGCTGTGGCAGGTGGCCTCTGCTAGAGCATGTAATGTTTACCTCTGTTATGGGGCTTTGGATTTAAGTGAATGCCACCAAGCTTCTCCCATTGGAGTGGAGATCTATCATGTGTCAACCAGCAGTGTATTTGATTGACAGGCTGGCAAGGGGGTGAGGCTTGTCAGCACTAGGCATTTCAGGCAGTTACTAAGACTTACGCTGTCACAGATAACGTCACAAACAGAACCGGCAAACGAGTCAGCTGACCTGGGTGATGTAGGAGTAGTGGAATGCCAGCTAACAAAGTTGCGACAATCTGAGCACTTGAAAGTCTTTGTAGTTCAATCTGGGCCCATATGTAGGCTTTTTTATTACTCTTCTAAATTGTCACACAATGCTGTGCTTGCGTATTTTGCATTAAGATTCTCTTTTTTTCCAGCCTGTGGTCCCTGTCCCTTAGCAGTCTCTAAAATAGAAGCCTAATTAGCTTCCCCAGGTAGTGAAGAGAGAACAGAAGACAATATCTGGCTCCTTGTCAACACACATGGCGCCGAGTGCACAAATAAAGCAGCGTGCAAGGGTCTGTGGCTACAGGGAGGAGAAACCCACTGTTTAAACATCAGGGTGCTTCTGCCAGAAATCTCCAATTTTGGCTTGTCATACTGGGTCACACAGGGAAAACTCGGGCACCGGTCCCTTCAGGCTCGATGCACGGCTGCAGGTAGCAACAGCCTGGTGGAGTACTTGTGAATTTTCCCCTAGTTAAGTTGGACTCTCTTTGTGCGCTTTGGCTGTGCTGCAGAAAACAGGCGGGACAATTGGGGGATGTTGTATCCCCTCTTGAGTGCCAGGATGTTCAGGTATTTGTTGGAAGCCCCCTGCATATGGTGAGAGACCATGTAACATACTTTTCCAATGCATTTTGTTCTTTCTTACCTCACAGGAGATGTCCTGGCAGCTCTGAAATGTGAATCCTTGTAGGAAACTGAACTTGCGTCATCCACCCACCATGTTTCATTGTTTTTTTTTTCCTACCAGCACAGTCTTACAAAAAATAATTAGCACATTTAGCTCATCAAAGATATCTAAATAGGGTCACCGACAGGTGCAAAATTCAATAAAACTTACAAAGCAAATACTAGTTCAAAACAAAACAGTATCAACTTACAGCACAAAATATATGCTCCTGACCAACAGGGGCAATCGATTGATGATGATTTTTGGCCATATTTACATTTACATTTACATTTAGTCATTTAGCAGACGCTTTTATCCAAAGCGACTTACAAATGAGGACAGTGGAAGCAATCAAAATCAACGAAAGAGCAATGATATACAAGTGCTATGACAAGTCTCAGTTAGCTTATTTGCTTACATCATTGAAGCAAAGTAACCTTTACATTGTAAATAAATAAATAAATTACAGTAATGTACACCTCATGAGGAAAGAGGCAGTTTTTTAACGGTTACTTTTCTTAAATGAGACATCCTCTAAAGTAATCCAGCAATCCAATTTCCAGCTCAAAATGCATGTGGTTCATGTTAATATAGTTTTGTTGGGAGTTTTCATTGCCCCTAATGGTTGGGAGTTTTCAATTGGTTTTAATTGTAATGTGATTTTATTCTGTTTACTTTGTAAAAAAATAGTTAGCATATCTGCACTTCTAGTTTTATCAACTCAAAAAGTCAATGGTTTTTAATTTTTAATTTTATTTATTTATTTGATAAATGCCTGAAACAAGGTCTGTGGAACACAAGCTCAAAATGTTTTCACACTTTATTCTACGAAATGAAAAACATTAGTACATTATATTAAAATATATAAGAAATACCCTTTTTTTAATACTTTTTTTTTAAGCAAAGCCATTGCTTCGAAATGGCTATTAACAACAAACAAGTAGGACTACAGAGGTTTGGAACATTAGACCTTATAACCGATACTTCATATCAGGACAACTGATCTACTCACTAGTCCGCTTTAACAGCCTTGTTGTGCTCATGCTATTCTAACACACACTTTCAAACTTGTCGATTTTGTCAGAAGCTTAGTGGTCAACTGTGCAACTGTGTTGTAGTTTGTTTGCAACTGTTTTACTTCTGGCCATTGTATTTAGGCTTCAGAATTCATAAGATGTTGTGTTAATTTGTGTAATTTAAGTATTATAAACTTTTGTTGGTCACTGAGTTTATTTTCTGCAATATTGGCTTTTTGTCGAGGGAACAAGGGTCATGCTAACTTCGGGTTGTCCTAAAAAATTACCGCATCTCTGCAGCACTCTATTGGCAAATTGCTGGTTCTTTAGCAGAAATATGAAAATTGCCTATCAGTATTCTCTCAAAACATTTGTCAGTATCTTATTCAGTTTTGCTATCGAGTAAATGCAAGTTGTTTCAAGTAATTTTCAGTTTCGGCTCAAACAAGACAAAGAGTCAGACAGTGTAAGATTTACGCATTCTCTGTGAAATTTCACCAAAAAGCACTGCTGTATTTTTATCTAGATGCTCCCTAAAATCTCACATTGAAGCAAAAATAAAGAGAAAATCACACCATCAGTCTTACTAATGTATGTTTTCCTAGCAGATGATTTAGTCTTTTATTTGCTGTGATTTCATGTGACGTGTGCCACAAACACACGGAGCTGTCAGATCCACCCTCAACCACCTACTCGGATGACGAGGGATCGTTTCAGAAAGCTTTGAGCATTCAGGCGGCTAATGTCTTAACTGCGCTGTGCTCACTCTTGTAACGTACGGCGTGAAAGATGTCATAATTGCGCCTGGATTGCACAGGACACCTGCTCCATTTTCCTCACCTAGTCCAAGCTTTCCAATCTAATACACAACATTTGAGACTGGAGTGATAACGCGACATGACCGAGCGTGTGTCTTTGAAGCTTGACAAACCATTAGACTCGAAGTCTTGGTACTGGCATTCAGTTCTAGTAGAACGCACTAATTAAAAGTGTAAGATGTTGATTAAGATTGAGCTTGCTATGGAGATACCCTTGAGGGAACCTCAAAAAGAGCTCAACGTGAAGTAAAGGGAGCAGATTAACAACAGAGGGGCTTTACTTCAGAAAGACTGTCGCCCCTGTTTATGCAGAGCTAGAACTGTCAATACTTCTGCCTTGATTCACCTTTGAAAAGCCAGAGAGCTTGTACAGAGATGGCAACATTTAATTAGCGGCAAATCTGTGCTGTCTGCTGCCTGGCATTAAATTACATCCCTGACTGATATGACCTTTTTAAATGATGTATCGATTTGTTAATACTGCTTAGCATTACCGCCTGGGTACCACGATGTCACGCAAAATTGAAGTAATATTTGTGCTGGTATTGATTCAGTGAAAAGGCAGAAGACGATGTGATATTTTCAGGTCTGTTTGCTTAGTGGATTCTTCTTTCCTACTGGGTTGACACAACACTGCCTCCCTCAATCTCTCTCTCTCTCTCTCTTACACACAGACACACAATCGCGTGCACACACACACAATTGCGTATACACACACACACACACACACACACTTTTTTTGTAGTAATTAACTGAAGAGGCTGAAAGTACTTGAAAATAAATGATCAAAAACAGAACTTCATGTAACACTCACATTAAACATATTAACCTTTATAAAGAAACATGACAATGTCAACATTACAGCTGATTGGCTGAAATCACCATGTTTTAAATGATAGTTACACTTAATTAAAGAGGAAATGAAAAAACAAACATTACTATAGTAGTACAAAATATGCTCTAGTCAAAACTAGTACTGTCTCAATTTTTGTACTTTCAGAGTGTGTGAGTTGAATTAAGAACTTGCTGACCATTAATGAGAAACGTCTCTAGGTTACGTATGTAACCATGGTTCCCCGAGGGAACGAGACGCTGCGTCGAGATTCGCTTTGGGAACGCCCTTGCATGACCGCGTTCTGAAGCACGTCCAATGGAGCAGCGAGACGTCACGAGCAGGGTAACGTAAACACCAGAAAGCATAAAAGCACATCCAGCAGGGCGCAAACCAGCTTCGATGAAGTAGTGCCTGCAGGGATGCAGGGAGTATGGCAAAGAGACGCAGCGTCTCGTTCCGTCTCTCAACCTAGAGACGTTCCCCTTCAGGAACTCGAGCTGCGTTGAGATTCGCTTTGGGAACGAGCATACCCACTGCGCCATACTACCAAGTCCCTGCCTGTGTGTGTATCCTATGAGCACATCACGAAGAGAGAACTTGGGAACCTGGGGTAGATGCCAGGTCTAGGTTGTAAAAGCGAACAAAAGTGTGCGGAGAGGACCAGCCCGCCGCAGCACAAATGTCCTGCAAGGCCACACCCAAGCTGAAAGCCTTGGAGGCCGCCATACTCCTGGTCGAGTGCGCTCTGACCCCCATAGGCGACGGGAGGCCAGAAGACTTGTAAGCTAGTGAGATGGCCTCGACCACCCACCTACTCATAGTCTGCTTGGTCGCTGGAGATCCTCTCTTTGGCGGACCAAAACAAACAAAAAGCTGATCTGCCTTACGCGACGGGGCAACTCTGTGTGCGTAAGCGTCCAGTGCTCGAACTGGACAGAGCAGATTAAGCCTTTCTTGGCCTACTTCCTGGTACGGAGGAGGACAGAATGCCTGAACCTCAAAAAGAGCTCAACGTGAAGTAAAGGGAGCAGATTAACAACAGAGGGGCTTTACTTCAGAAAGACTGTCGCCCCTGTTTATGCAGAGCTAGAACTGTCAATACTTCTGCCTTGATTCACCTTTGAAAAGCCAGAGAGCTTGTACAGAGATGGCAACATTTAATTAGCGGCAAATCTGTGCTGTCTGCTGCCTGGCATTAAATTACATCCCTGACTGATATGACCTTTTTAAATGATGTATCGATTTGTTAATACTGCTTAGCATTACCGCCTGGGTACCACGATGTCACGCAAAATTGAAGTAATATTTGTGCTGGTATTGATTCAGTGAAAAGGCAGAAGACGATGTGATATTTTCAGGTCTGTTTGCTTAGTGGATTCTTCTTTCCTACTGGGTTGACACAACACTGCCTCCCTCAATCTCTCTCTCTCTCTCTCTTACACACAGACACACAATCGCGTGCACACACACACAATTGCGTATACACACACACACACACACACACACTTTTTTTGTAGTAATTAACTGAAGAGGCTGAAAGTACTTGAAAATAAATGATCAAAAACAGAACTTCATGTAACACTCACATTAAACATATTAACCTTTATAAAGAAACATGACAATGTCAACATTACAGCTGATTGGCTGAAATCACCATGTTTTAAATGATAGTTACACTTAATTAAAGAGGAAATGAAAAAACAAACATTACTATAGTAGTACAAAATATGCTCTAGTCAAAACTAGTACTGTCTCAATTTTTGTACTTTCAGAGTGTGTGAGTTGAATTAAGAACTTGCTGACCATTAATGAGAAACGTCTCTAGGTTACGTATGTAACCATGGTTCCCCGAGGGAACGAGACGCTGCGTCGAGATTCGCTTTGGGAACGCCCTTGCATGACCGCGTTCTGAAGCACGTCCAATGGAGCAGCGAGACGTCACGAGCAGGGTAACGTAAACACCAGAAAGCATAAAAGCACATCCAGCAGGGCGCAAACCAGCTTCGATGAAGTAGTGCCTGCAGGGATGCAGGGAGTATGGCAAAGAGACGCAGCGTCTCGTTCCGTCTCTCAACCTAGAGACGTTCCCCTTCAGGAACTCGAGCTGCGTTGAGATTCGCTTTGGGAACGAGCATACCCACTGCGCCATACTACCAAGTCCCTGCCTGTGTGTGTATCCTATGAGCACATCACGAAGAGAGAACTTGGGAACCTGGGGTAGATGCCAGGTCTAGGTTGTAAAAGCGAACAAAAGTGTGCGGAGAGGACCAGCCCGCCGCAGCACAAATGTCCTGCAAGGCCACACCCAAGCTGAAAGCCTTGGAGGCCGCCATACTCCTGGTCGAGTGCGCTCTGACCCCCATAGGCGACGGGAGGCCAGAAGACTTGTAAGCTAGTGAGATGGCCTCGACCACCCACCTACTCATAGTCTGCTTGGTCGCTGGAGATCCTCTCTTTGGCGGACCAAAACAAACAAAAAGCTGATCTGCCTTACGGCACGGGGCAGCTCTGTGTGCGTAAACGTCCAGTGCTCTAACTGGACAGAGCAGATTAAGCCTTTCTTGGCCTACTTCCTGGAATGGAGGAGGACAGAATGCCTGAAGTACTATGGGCCCTGGTGAAGAAGTGGGCACCTTAGGGTCATGCCCGGGTAAAGGAATGCCCTAACCGTGCCTGAAGATCCCCGATTCTTTTCAGTGAGGAAATAGCAAGGAGAAAGATAGTCTTGAGCGTGAGCAACTTGACCGACACTTCTTCTAAGGGTTCAAAAGGGGCATTGCATAAGCCCTCCAGAACCACAGCCAGTTCCCATGAGGGCACCTTAATGCGCTGTACCGGCCTTAGCCTCAGGGTGCCACGGAGGAAACAAGTGACAAGTGGGTGTCTTCCCAATGATTGACCACCCAGAAGAGCGTGGTAAGCAGCTAAGGCCACCACATATACTTTCAGAGTGGAGGGAGATAACCCTGCAGCGAATCGCTCCTGCAGAAACTCCACAACTGTACCAATTGGGTAGTTGACTGGGTCCTGCAGTCGCTGTCCGCACCATGAAGCGAAAAGTTTCCACTTCAAGGCGTACTGTTTCCTAGTGGCGGGAGCTCTGGACTGGAGTATAGTCTCAATACTCTCTCCAGAACTCCCGGGAGCAGAGAGATCGGGGGAAAAGCGTACAGACAAAGCCTCGGCCACGTCTGCACCATGGCATCCAGCCCCAGTGGAGCTGGATGCGTGAGGGAGAACCAGAGCGGACAGTGTGTCGTTTCCTGCGACACAAATAGATCCACTTCCGCCTGGCCAAATTCCCTCCAAATGAGCTCCACCACCTCCGGGTGGAGCCTCCATCCCCCGGGCCTCAGCCCCTGTCTCGACAGGATATCTGCCCCCTGATTTAGATACCCAGGGATGTAAACTGCTCTTAGAGAGAGGAGCTTCCATTGAGCCCACAGAAGGATCTGGCCCGCCAGCTTGTACAAGGGGTGCAAACGCAGACCCCCTGCCGATTGATGTAGGAGACAACCGATGTGTTGTCTGTGCGGACAAGCACATGATGCCCCCTTAGGTCTGGAAGGAAGTGTGTCAGAGCTCGAAACACGGCCAGCATCTCCAGGTCTTGAACCGAAGCCGTTTGATATCGCGGTTCAGAAGACGGAGATCTAAGATCGGACGCAAACCCCCATCCCTCTTCGGAACGATGAAGTAACGGCTGTAGAACCCGGACGCTCTCTCGAGAGGCGGAACAAGTTCTATGGCCCCCTTCCTCAAGAAAGTATCTACTTCTTGTTCCATTACCAGAGCCTGCTCGGGGCCCACTAGTGTGGGGATGACCCCGTTGAAACGAGGCGGATGAGAACCGAACTGGATTCTGTAACCTTCCTCTACAATCTGCAGGCCCCATTTTGAGATATTTGGTAGAAGTTTCCCCGCTACAAGAAAATCTACTAAGGGAACCAGCCTCTCGAGGCTGGCCTCTGGTGTTATTAGAGGAGCCAGTTCGGTGCCCTGAAGCGGATGACCGGCAGGGAACGACCGACCTGACTGCTGTAGAACCCTCACTTGAGGGGGCGAGCTCTCCCGTGCCGTACCGTTGCCGGGCGGCAGCTGGGAATTTTGCTCGTTGGAGCTCACTGAGCCCTGAAGCACCGAGGGTGGCAGGGTTATCAGTGACTCTCTGTGAGGGCACTGAGGAGGATCGGGCACCGTATACTGAGGTGTTATCTTTTCCTCCCCACTTGGGGCTGCCCTCAGGGGCCTGACGATGTTGGCGAAAGCGGGGCGTCTAGGAGGAAGAATCTGTCCTTATTCTGCATATCGGACAGATTTAACCACAGATGCCGCTCCGTGGCCACCATTGCTGCCATTGACCTGCCGATAGCTCTGGCCGTGTCTTTGGTGGCCCGGAGGGACAAATCTGTGGCCCGACGCAGTTCAGCTACCACGTCGGATTCCCCCTCCTCCCTGTCATCCGGGTCCTTGAGCAGGTCAGCCTGGTACGCTTGTAACACCACCATGGTGTGCAAGCATGCGCCAGCCTGACCTGCTGCCATAAAAGCTTTCCCAACCAGACTAGATGTAAGCTTATCAGGCCTGGTGAGAAGTTTTGGGGCCTTCAGGGACGATGCTGAGGATGGGGAGAGATAGCTCGCGAGCGTCTGCTCCACCATTGGCATCGCCCCATATCCCTTCTCATTCAGCCCCAGGATATTAGAATAATTAGAGACTGTGGGGCTATATATACAGGAAGAATACGGTTTTTCCAACGATCTTGACACCTCGGCATGAAGATTGGGAAAAAACGGAAGGCCCCGTCGTGAAGGCTGTGACCTCGCTTTCAGGAAACGCTCGTCTAATTTGCTCTTAGGACGAGCGTCCTGTTTCTCGGCTGGCCAATCGATATTTAATTTGGCTACAGCACTCATCACAACCTCCACGAGCTCCTCATACGCGAGGGACTGCGGTGGCGAGTCCACAGTCTCCTCTGTCTCGACACTCATCACCTCTAGAAGATAGATGAAGTGCCTGGCTCTCTCTCCGGGGGGAAGAAACCGCAGCGCGGGCTTCCGAACCCTGAAAGAGAGCCGCGGATCTAGCGGGTGAGGACCAAGAAAAGGACAAGCCCGTCTCGGATCCCTCCGCTAAATCCACTTGCGATCCCCACGACAACAGTCTGCGCTGTGCCTCGGCAACAGCGGGACCGCTGCTAGCGGGATCGCGAGCCTGGCCGTTCTCATCAAACACGGCCAGGCGAGAGCGGAGCGTGCGCAGCGAGAGCAGCTCGCAGTCATGACAATCAGCCCCCTCGAGAGCTGACCGTGCATGCTCCGCTCCCAAACAAACGACACACAAATCATGTGTATCCCCTGCCGTCAGATATCGTGGGCAGGGAGGAACACAGCGTTTGTACTGCCGTTCGCTCGCCATAGATTTTCTCATTGTTTTATATATGAGTGCTTGTGCGGACAGACAACAGTAAATAGACAGACACATACACAGAGCGCTACTGAAGAGCAGAAGCTGGTTTGCGCCCTGCCGGATGCTCTTTTATGCTTTCTGGTGCTTACGTCACCCTGCTCGTGACGTCTCGCTGCTCCATTGGACTGATTTGACACATGCTTCAGAACGCAGTCACGCAAGGGCATTCCCAAAGCGAATCTCGACACAGCTTGAGTTCCTGAAGGGAAACCTTCTTTTAGTATGTGTTGCAAGGTTGCACGTGATGGGAACCATTTACAAATTTAGTATACGAATTATGTCATAATTGTGAATCTGCTTCAGTCAAGGATATTTTACAACATAAAGGTGCAGATACATTTACCATTGTTTGGTGAATTTTCGCTAGTGCAATCCAGTCATTTCAATAGGCATCCATGCAGTTATTATTATTTTGCATGAGGGAGAAATTTCCCTGCATAAGTTTTGCAATGGGTTACAATTAGTTAGGCAGATTTGTCACGTTGAGCAACAACTGCTTAGATTGAAAGTGACTTCTGTGCCTTTTGACAATAGACAATGGATATTTTTTGCCTGTGAAACTGCTGATAATGTGAACAAATGTTAAAGGCCCGTTCACACCAAAAATGATAACTGTAACGATAACCATAACAATAACTATATTAGCATCTACAGCAACTGACGATAATGTTCTGGTTAATATAAACACTTCATTAATGTTGTCTGCCACTTTAAATGCTCAAGCTCTTTATAGTCTAGGGGATTCTGACTGGATGTCAATGTTTTTATTGTTCACCCACTGGAAAATTATTCTGAAAGTTAATGTTATTGCTGTGGTGTGGACTGTGGTGCGATTATTATATTATTGCATTGTAGTTATCATCACTGGTGTGAATGGGCCTTAAATCGTACATTTCCTAAACTCTTAACAACGTTTGTAAAACCAATATGCATATCATATTTACGGCTGAAATAATCAAGAAGACAAAGTAGAGATGGAGTAGCTGGAGCTGAATGAATTGCTGGAAACTGGTAAGGAGGAAAATAATAATGAAAAAATGCTTCAGTACTCTACTGCAAAAATTGCTGTATTCCATCTTTGTTTCCTCAAACTCCAAACTAGGACTGTCTAGACTTTGAAGTCTTTGCAGACTGTGACTAGATATTGTCTAGTGTAGTAAAACATCATTAGCAGGGCAGGTTAGCACAATCTACTGGTGTATTGCTGGGATAGCAAGGTTTAAAAGAGAGGGTAATAGCCTACTGTACCTCCTTACAAGATTTGTGTGTGTGTGCGTGTGTGTGTGTGTTTGAATCAGCTTTGTATGACTCATAGTTCCTTTTATAAAGAAAAAAACAATCATGACACATTGGACAGTCTATTGCTTTCATTTTTCACCAAAATTTTGGGCAGAGGGATATGAAGGCAGGGCCAATTTTCTGCCTCAAAAGAGAACATTTGAGAGAAATAATTGAACAGTTACAATCAATGAAGCCTTAAGACAAATGTTCAAATCAGTACGCCATAACAAGCTTAATACTGTATAAACTTAAATAATCTGGTTTTATGAGCTGATTGTGCATTGCAAAGCATAATTAATGATGGTGAATGTTTAGTTCTGAATGTCAGTATTATTGTAGTCTCACCGAGATGCCATTATAGTTTTTGTTAATATTTTGAATTATATATATATACGAACGAACAAACAAATGAATTAACAAATAAATAAATTCAGTTACTGAAAATAAAATAAAAATAATGATGATAGATGCTAAATTAGGAGTTAGGCAAGCTTGTTGACTTGGCAAGTGGTTTACCCTTCTCTTTAGTCTCGGCTTTTGTTATTTACCTGCCCTGCACTGTATAGCTCTGTTTGTCTGTCTGTCTCTCTCTCTTTCTGCTGGAACAAGCAGATGTAATGAGTGAGTGAGTAGTTGGTGAGCGTGTTAATAGTGTTAGGCTGTAGGCAGGGTGCCGTTCTGGTCCGGCTCGGCTGCACATGCATTTGATGGATCACTCCGCTGTCAGATCAATTTTAGAAATGCATTGGAACCGGAGAGACAAAGAGAGAAAGCACAAGCAAGACAGGAAAGGATAGAGAGGGATGGTCAGGGGTGGAGTAAATCGGGTACTGAACTGCACCAAGTGGTATAAAAGGGAGGACATATGAACACACTGGGAATGAGAGATATAACGATGATACGAGAAGGATGGCAGAAACAAAGATGGGCTAAAACGGTATCTCTAAAGAATGTGTGGGAGACTGAAAGGTAAAAAAAAATGTTGTGAAAACTATCCAATATTTCTCTCTCCATCACGCTCGATATTTATAGCAGATGAGGACTTGAGGATAGAGAAAAAGAATGATCTCTTTCACCCATGTGGTGAAACTGGTGGAAACTGACTATTAACTACACTCCGCAGCACCAACTAAAACCCACTTTCTTCGTATTGCATGCCACAAATATGTAGAAAATGTGCACATACTCACTCCTCACCACAACAGGAGCAGCAAAGGTCATTGCTAATAGTGTGTAAGTGAGAGGGCTATTGCTAAGGCAGGTTTAGATGTTTTACAGTACTAAAGAGCTTGGAGCTTGGAGAGGAGCTTCAGAAGAGGTTGAGGGACACTCTAGGGCCTGACTAATCCAAATAAAACCAAAATTGCAATATGATTTAGTGCAAATTTTCAAATATGTATTTTCAGAGTTAAATAATAATAATAATAATAATAATTATTATTATTATTATTATTTTCCAAATTTTGCAGTCCTACTTCTTCAGTGTTCTTTGCAGCCTGGGTTGAAGTATTTGGAGTCTCTTTGTCAGTTTTTAGATTTTACTTTTGTGTAGGTTGAGCTTGGAGACCAGGTCGGGGGACTAGTTAGACCAATTTGGTCAGACTTGCAGACCAGCTAACACCAGAAAAGGCTGTATTGTTTTCAGTCAAACAGGTATTCTCATCCACAAACTTCACTGCATTGGTTGCGCCAAAAGAGTTGGACATGCTCGAACAAACAGAACAATGTTTTGAAAGAGTCAAAGTGTTTATATTCCTCTGGAACTCAACCTACGAATGGTCTGTACACAGTTGTCTCTGCACAACTGAGATAGGAGAAAGTGTTATAACATCGAAAAATTAAGAATTTGTAGTTCTTTAGAAGAGTTTTCTAAAGAACTACAAAATAAAAAAGTTGAATTGACAAAAAAAGGTTATTTATTGACATCAGGCTGTAAAACCCCTTTTTCTTTAATTGGAGCATTTATTTTTAAGAGTGAATAGTGTGGAGAAGATTTGAGAGTTGTTGAAGAGTTTTTGGAGGGAGTTTAAGAAGAGTTTTGTTGAGCTGGAGAGCTAGCTAAAGGGAGTTTTGAGGTTACAGAGAGGTTGGGGAGTTTTCGCAGCGGATGTGCTTGAGGTCTTTAGTTGAGCCGATGCATCCTGAGAGACTGTGACTTTAAAAGCAAAGGGAATATGTGACTGACAGATGGAGCTTGTATAAGAAGTGGCAATCATCTGTCCACTTTTTCCCCATCCCACATATTTCCTTGTCCAGTACTATTTTTCACTTTCTAGCTTTGTTGTGAAACCTACTGTAGCAAGCTGGCTTGTTGTGTATTGCCTACATAAGCAGCTGTCTTCTGAGGTAGCATTCATATCTTAATTTAACCTATATATAAGACACTACACGTAAGCAGCAACTATGCATCACACACACACAAAGACTCACAATTGATTTCAAAGCGATTTCATGTTTACCATTAGCATTTTGGGATTATTACAATTTAATACAACTGTTTTATTATGTTTTAAAATGTAATTTATTAATTTTATCCATTTTTCAAAATAGATATATAGATGATGCACCATGACTGCATTAAAGAAGAAAAGCTTGTGAAAATTAAGAAATGTGAAACAAATTCTCTCTTTCTGTTCTTTCTCACTAGATGACTCAGGAGCAGTACATCCTGGCATCTCAGCCAAACCCCCTCCAAAGGCCGGGATGTGCTACTGTTTACCCAGTGGGGATTTATGGCTGGCGAAAGCGCTGTCTCTATTTCTTCATCCTTCTCCTCCTTGTCACCATGATCGTCAACCTAGCATTGACCATATGGATTCTAAAGGTCATGAACTTCACCGTGGTGAGCACTGCTCTGTTTAATTAAATATATTTTTTCAGGTCACGCTAATGCAAGCATCACTATTACTATTGCTTATAATTATGCTTAAGATTTAAATACCAGTGCATAACTCGTCCTTTGTTATGGCCATTAATTATACCATAGATCATGTTGTTTGGAGAGATGTGCTATTACTACCATTATATTGCATAGAAGGAATAATTTAAGCCATATCTAGAGACCTGAATATCAAAGAGGCTTTGGGATGGGCTGTTCTGAGCTGTACCTGCAGTATACACTTTAATACCTAGAACAGCCAAGCAACTGCGTAATATATATATATATATGAACCACGAAGTACAGAAAAAATTACCTGCACCACTGAATTGACAAATGATATTTTTGTAACTAAATTTGCATCTGCATCCCAACTCAACCAACTATTGAGTGTCAAATGTTTCTGTGAGACAAAATAACAATTTGTATAATAATTTGTACAATAATATATATAAATTACAATTTAATTTATAATAATACAATGTAAATTATAATAATATACACAATATATACAATATATGATATATACTAATTACAATCATTTATATATATATATATATATATATATATATATATATATATATATATATATATATATCATATCTCAGTCAGACTGACTATATGCATTTGCACAAATTAAAGGAATTGTATGTGTCAGATCAGGTAGAAATAGCCCCTAAATTGCACTTTTAACTTGATAGTGTAGGAATGAAAATTTAGCATATACATTTGAAAAGCAATAAGAAAAGTGTCACTCATTTTCTTGAGAAAATGTCAAAATAGTCGAAACTTTGCCTGCATTTGTTATCTTCTTGCATTGTCCTAAAGTCTCTTTCTGTTTCTGTGAATGGCCTTACTTGGATGTTCAGGTGTACTAGCTAGCAAGCATGAGGTCACAGAACTTTATTTACCCAGTTGATTTGTCCTTGTTTAACAGCATCTGCTGCACATGCTGTCTATACACAATTACAAAGCATGAGCTGCCTGGATCAACAGAGTCATGAACCTACTCAAAAATGAACACTCTGTGGTTTGTCTGTCGAAATGGCAAGAAGAAATGAGAGGATCATGTGGTTTTGTGTAAGTGTGTGTGTGTGTGTGTGTGTGTGTGTGTGATTTAGGCAGTGATGTGAGAACTGGAAACTACAATAACTGGTGTAAGAACTGAGAACTACAATACCTCTTTGTAGAGTTAGGGTGTATTTGATAACACACAACAGGCTCATGAAACCTCTTTTTGGCGTGTGTGCTTATGTGTCGTCTTAGGACTGTGAAGCTTATATCTTTCCATTGTGACTTCAAAATGGACTATACCACGCACACAGACTTGTATCTTTAGTCTTTCTGTTATTTTAAACAAACTTTGAGTTGTTTGACCTGTATAGTGCCTCTCAGGTGGGTCTTTGCAGTGGCAGATTAACAAACCATTTGGTTCATCTCTAAATGGGTCACCAAAGTTTGGACTGTATTACCACATATAGGATATTTCCGCCTTGTTATCAGGACTACGAAAGAGCTGGCTCAGTGACATACTGCATAACAGTGTCTGTATATATACAAGTGCATCTCAATAAATTAGAATGTCGTGGAAAAGTTCATTTATTTCAGTAATTCAACTCAAATTGTGAAACTCGTGAATTAAATAAATTAAATGCACACAGACTGAAGTAGTTTAAGCCTTTGGTTCTTTTAATTGTGATGATTTTGGCTCACATTTAACAAAAACCCACCAATTCACAATCTCAACAAATTAGAATACTTCGTAAGACCAATAAAAAAAAACATTTTTTAGTGAATTGTTGGCCTTCTTGAAAGTATATTCATTTACTGTACATGTACTCAATACTTGGCAGGGGCTCCTTTTGCTTTAATTACTGCCTCAATTCGGCGTGGCATGGAGGTGATCAGTTTGTGGCACTGCTGAGGTGGTATGGAAGCCCAGGTATCTTTGACAGTGGCCTTCAGCTCATCTGCATTTTTTGGTCTCTTGTTTCTCATTTTCCTCTTGACAATACCCCATAGATTCTCTATGGGGTTCAGGTCTGGTGAGTTTGCTGGCCAGTCAAGCACACCAACACCATGGTCATTTAACCAACTTTTGGTGCTTTTGGCAGTGTGGGCAGGTGCCAAATCCTGCTGGAAAATGAAATCAGCATATTCAAAAAGCTGGTCAGCAGAAGGAAACATGAAGTGCTCCAAAATTTCTTGGTAAACAGGTGCAGTGACGTTGGTTTTCAAAAAACACAATAGACCAACACCAGCAGATGACATTGCACCCCAAATCATCACAGACTGTGGAAACGTAACACTGGACTTCAAGCAACTTGGGCTATGAGCTTCTCCACCCTTCCTCCAGACTCTAGGACCTTGGTTTCCAAATGAAATACAAAACTTGCTCTCATCTGAAAAGAGGACTTTGGACCACTGGGCAACAGTCCAGTTCTTCTTCTCCTTAGCCCAGGTAAGACGCCTCTGACACTGTCTGTGGTTCAGGAGTGGCTTAACAAGAGGAATACGACAACTGTAGCCAAATTCCTAGACACGTCTGTGTGTGGTGGCTCTTGATGCCTTGACCCCAGCCTCAGTCCATTCCTTGTGAAGTTCACTCAAATTCTTGAATCGATTTTGCTTGACAATCCTCATAAGGCTGCGGTTCTCTCGGTTGGTTGTGCATCTTTTTCTTCCACACTTTTTCCTTCCACTCAACTTTCTGTTAACATGCTTGGATACAGCACTCTGTGAACAGCCAGCTTCTTTGGCAATTAATGTTTGCGACTTACCCTCCTTGTGAAGGGTGTCAATGATTGTTTTCTGGACCACTGTCAGATAAGCAGTCTTCCCCATGATTGTGTAGCCTAGTGAACCAAACTGAGAGACCATTTTGAAGACTCAGGAAACCTTTGCAGGTGTTTTGAGTTGATTAGCTGATTGGCATGTCACCATATTCTAATTTGTTGAGATAGTGAATTGGTGGGTTTTTGTTAAATGTGAGCCAAAATCATCACAATTAAAAGAACCAAAGACTTAAACTACTTCAGTCTGTGTGCATTTAATTTATTTAATACACGAGTTTCACAATTTGAGTTGAATTACTGAAATAAATTAACTTTTCCACGACATTCTAATTTATTGAGATGCACCTGTATATATAAGTTTGTAATCCAGGTTTTTAGAAGTGTATACTTTGCATTAAAGTTTGTTTCATATAATCTGAAAACATTTTGATTATCTTTAAGAAATTTAAATGTGGCATACTCATAAGTAAAAAAAAATGCCTTGAATACATTTAATAATAATTTATAATAAATACCTTTAAACGCAAAAAAAAATTAAAATCATGTTTGTAACAGGTGTGAAAGGATGAGGCCAGGGCAAATCCAAATGCTCGCACAGATTTAATAATAAAATATAAAAACTGAAAATCCAAACCGGAAATGGCTAAACACTCCACACGAGAATAACGACCATCGACGACTAACAAAACACTGCTGAAATATAAGAGCTTAAATACTGAAGGAAATGAAAGATAATTAATTGCAGGCGAGTCTAATGACAGGAAGCATAGTAACTAACGGTGCGTTCCAAAAGGGATATATCGCCCTCTGAAGGGCACTTCGGAGTGAAAACAACCATGGCCGCCATATTGAAGGGTCGTTCCAAACTGAAGTGCCCAAAACTGGCCACTTCAAAGGGACCTTCGGAATGAAGGATTTCAAAGAGTACAACTGATGGACACTTCGGCCCCCATGATCCTTTGCACTGATTCTTTCCATGATGACGGCACCTCCGTGTGGACACGGGATGATGACGCATAAGGACACTTCAAGAGACAGTTGTTTGGTCCCCTACACCCTTCAACCCTTCAAAGCTCTCACTCCGGGGGATAAACCCTTTGAAGGGATTAGGGCATAGGGAAGAGCCCTTCCGAATGGAACGCAGGGTAATATGACAACAATAAGGAACACAGAAGCGAACAGAGAAACAATGAGAACAGAGAATACATTTCAACATAAAAGTCCATACCAAACAAGACACAGAACCGGGGTTGTGACAATGTTACTGTATATATTAACAAGTTTCATGAGATATTAATTCATAATATTTTGGCAGAAATTTTGTTTTTCAAATATTAATAGTGGTAAACCAGTAATAAATAGTAACAAAAAATGTATGTCAATTCCATTGCTTAATCATTGTTTACAATATCTGGCCTATAGAAACCACAAACTCTGAAATGAACTATTATATCCTATTATATCATTCAAATGCAACATTGTTGCAGGTATAGGTATGTTTTTGTAACCATAACAACTATTATTTTATGGCTTCTCTGGATGATGTAGCTCAGTGGTTAAACATCGGGGATGGTTGCAAAAAGGTTGGAAATTCATCCCTCGTAAGGGATGATCCATCACCGTGGCTTCTTTCAGCAAGGCACTTAAACCACAACTTTCCTGGGGGAAATGTACTTTTAATGGGTGTACTGGATGTCACTTTGGTTTTTCTCAAGTCTTTTTTTATTAATATTTAATGTCTTGGTGGTTTCCTGAAACCAGGGTCTGTGTCCTTCCATACAGAACGATGAGGCATGCTATTTAACATTATTTTTTTTCTTGATAGAAATGTGGCTTAATATTGCACGCTCGCACACATTGAGCCCATACTCATGTGGGAGATTCAGGTTCGAGTCTGGCCCATGTTTCCAACCCATTTTTTCTTTCATATTTTTTGTGTCTTAATAAAATAATAATAACAAAAACAACAGCATCTTCAATCCACAATATTTAAACATGAGAACTAGTGAAAGACATTGCAAGGGCTTAACACTACCTCACACTATAACTGTCAGCTAAATATCTTTACAGTTTCATCACAGAGTGTACTTACATGATGCATTTACAAGTACCGTATTGTCCCGAATATAAGACAATATTATTTTCTTGGAAATACAGCTGAAAAAACGTGGTTGTCTTATATTCAGGGTCTAGACTTTGACATGTCAATAATACACCAACAACAATAGGTGGCGCCAAATACCCATAAAATGAGTGTGCCATGAAATACGTAATGTAATGCGTGTCGTGTAGATCGCGAGTGAAAATAAAAGAAGCAGAAAACCTTACAGCTGCATGAGTCGTGACTGTCACGTTAGCCTGATGGGACAAAACTCCCTTTGCGATTTTAAAACGTAAGACAGTACCCAGATTTGAAGACTACAGTAAGATTGAACTTCTACTGTAAATAAGATTTTGGTAGGCTACTATTAGATGGATAGCCTAAATGTCCTAATTTAGATGGGCTACCTGTTTTTTTTTTATAGTATATCAAAAAGTGTATATTTTTTAAATGTTATTGTTGGTACATTTGACTAGTTTTTACCATACTTTCAAAACAAAAATTTAAATAGGAAAAATATGCAATATGAAAATAATTGAAGACAAAATGCGTTTTACTGAGAAAAAACAAGATTTGTTTTTTAAAAAGCCTTTTTCCAAAAGGTACATCTGGAAAAAGGGGGGTTGTCTTATATTCGGCCCAATACGGTATATAGTGCTGTAAATTGACAGTTATATTATCTGAAGCAAACTGTACATTCACTCCTGTGATTACTAACTTAGCTTGTGCAAATCTCCAGCTATTGAAACACCACGAGTTCTGAGGGAATGACCACAAACGTGGCGCCAACACTTCGACATACTGTAACTCCACATAATAATTTCCATCTGTCGCTATGGCAACCGGAGCTTGATAAACCCATCAAAAGTTACATCTCTATCTATTTTCACCAATTTCTGCAAAAAGTATATTTTCTTACTCAATTTACCTGCTTGGTCACCAGCTATTCCAGCTGTAATATCCCACAATCCCCTGAGGGGCCACTGCTTGGACTGGATATATATTTGTATGCAAATCAGCTTGGTCAAGTCAAGTCAAGTCAATCCTTCCCTACTGTTTTCATAAATGGCCCCCAACAATCAAATTGCCACTAAGCTGGCCCAAAACAGCAAGGGGGCAGACAGAGGCAGAGATGGAGAGAGTGAGTGAGCGAACGAGAGTGAACATCAGGCTTGGGGAAGGGAAAAGGGCAGATGGGTAATTTCACAGGAGCCGTTAGCAAGTCTCTAGGGTTGGCGGATTCTGCTGTTATGAAATCCAATTGTGCAGATGAATTTCCTTCCCGTTAACCCATGAAGCCGAATATTCCGCTGATATTAGTCAAATCCCTCACTGTGATAAATGTCACACATGTCATAATTCTGTCTTGTGTGTGTGTGTTTGTTGTGAACACAGGAAGTAGCCACAGCTGCCTGTGAATGTGAATGGAATGTGCATGTCTTCAGGATTTGGGACGTTACCCATCATTTAAAGGGATAGTTCACCCAAAAATGAAACTTCTGTCATCATTTATTCACCCTCATGTCATTCCAAAACTGTGCGACTTTCTGTTTCTCTGAGGAATGCAAATTCATTGTATGGAGAGTTGAAACGATGTACACTACATGTTGCAAACCAATATGTGTATATACTATGGATTCTATTTTATTATATATTCAGAGCTGTATTTATCTGGTACAATAACAAGGAATATCTAACTTAGAGACTAACTTAGATAATTAATTGAACATGTATATAAAACCAATTAAACTATTATATAACTGATTTGGACCCGTTTTGCCCCTGTAGTTCTTCCTGTGTTTCCTTATATCGTCTTTTTCCTGTTCTTGTTTAGTTTGATTGCCGTATGATTCCTTTCACCTGAGTTTCTTATTATCCTGTGTATATTAGTTCCTGTCTGTTCCTTAGTTCTTCGTCGGGTCTACTTGTTGAATGTCTTCCTTGTGTTCTGTATCTCCCTGTTGGATTATTAAAGACTCTCGTTTTGTGAAATCTCCTCATTTCCTCGTTCCCTTGCTCCAGAGAATCGTGACAGAAGACCCGACCAAATACAGTTACCTCCGTGTGTTCCCTCCGTTTTTGTTACCGTTTTTGTCGTCCGGAGATGGTCCTCGAGCGAATTTAGCCACCTTTGTGGAGAATCCAGTTCCACTGCCGACCCAGTGCCCAGCCCACCATCTCCCCGATGCACGGAGCGCATGCCCAAGCCCACCGCTGACGGAGAGCCGGAGCCCGCCATCACAGCACGGAGCGACAATACTGAGGATCGCCGTGGAGCTGGAGCTGCAAATGACATCAGTCAAGGTGTGTGAGCCGGCAACAACGCCCGCCACGAGGGAGTAAGCCGCGGACAGTGTGAGTGTGGAGAGGCGCTCTGCCCCCTGCACCATGGCTGAGGGTGAGCTGTGTATGGCGCGGCAACTGTGCCACACCGAAGAGGAGAGGGCTCCCGTTCCTAAGTTCTGAGCCTTCATTTCTAGTCCTCATTACAGCTCATGCTTTGCTTTGGTTTGCTCTGCCATTTAGTTGCAGGTTTCAAATAATGGTGTAACATTCTCTATGAATGGCTGTACAAAAAAATGCAGCAGAAAATTTACTTTTTTAATTTTGTGTGCAGTTTGCATTAGGCAGACCAGACTGTAGCTACTTCTCAACACTGGTCAGTTCATTTTTTGTTTTGTGAGTTTGGTTTAAGAGGTAAGAGACCCAGAGAGAATAGGGCCTTTCGCACCGCTTTAGTTCCAGAACTAAATGTACAGTACTAAAGTACTGGTACGATTTTACGCAAACTATTTCCCAGTACCATTTAAAGGGTTGCATTCGCACCGACAGTGTGTAGTACCGGTCGACAGCGTCGTCATTTGTGCGCGGCGTTCAACAACGAAAACAAAGAAAAACAATATTAACAACAGGAGGATGGAGGACGCTGTGATCGGAGCTGTGTTTTTGTTGTGTCTCGCGGGTTTCACAGTAATGGACATGGAATGTCGACGTATAACGTGCGTAAAGCGATTGAAAGAACGGGAAGGAGGACTAAGAATCTCCAACGACAACTGGCAGTGCTACATTTGCTACAAGTGCCTGCAATTCAGTGTCCATCCATCTATTGCTGTTCTCCATACTTGTGAAATAAGTTGACACAATGTTTACAGTATGTTTACACGGTGTTTTAAATCATGGCGGGGGAGGGCGTTTTCGTATACGTTTTGCCAATCAATGTCTACTTACGTCACGATTAGTACCAGTTGTGCTGGTTAGACCCTGCTCAGGAGTAGGAGCTAATTTGGTTCTCGAAAAAGGCAGTCCGGTACTAAAATCGCTCCCAGTTCCAGCGGTGCGAAAATGCCAAAAAGTGGGTAGTTCCACAATTAGTTCTGGTACTATGAAAAGGTTCATGTGGTGCGAAAGGCCCTTATGTGTAGAGAGAAAGAGCAAGAAAGTGGACCAAAGAACTTTACATCTTTGAACTTTGAGTGAAGCCAAGTAATGTATTTGCTCTCTTTCAGAGGAAGTGCCGAGAGGTTGTCACACAGCCCTCTCTCTTTGTTCCCCTCCATCAGTCTTTTCCTTATTCTCTGTCTCTTTTTGGTATGCATCTGATCTCTCGCTTTGTGTGTATGAACTTGAAAGGCTGTTTTGAAAGTTGGTGCATTATAAGCAGATAGAGCGAATTTATTGATTTTCTTTCTGCATCGAACTGTGTATGTGTGTACAGTATGTGTGTGTGCTTGAGCATGAAAGCGCTGGGTCATCGTGTGTGATGGTTTGTTTGAATGTGTAGTCTTGTAAACATAAAATGTTTTTTTTTTTCAGTCAGTCTTATGTGTTAAAAGTCATACTAACATCAATCATTTCAAATACATTTGGAAATGGATTTTGACCATGCACTTATAACATCCAAGGAATCTTTCCATTGCACAAAAGGTTCTTTCCAGTAGAAAAAAGTTCTGCAAATTATTGGAATGTTCTTTTTCTTCCAAAAAAAAAAAAAAACTTTTGGGACCTTAATCTTTGAGTGTAGTGGCATTATCTAAGGAGCATGAGATATCCTTCTCATGATAATTCATGTTTATCAATGCATTGATTTATTCAAACCCTACTAGCTTGAAATGAGTTTGGATTAGTAACTGAGACGATCCATCCAAGCATATCTTTCCTTCATAGCAGTTTTCCCTCATTATTTCTAAACTGAATATTACAGAGCAAGCTGGTTTTGATATAAAGGGCAAGGCAATCATTTATGCATGCTTCCTGTTTGGTCAGCTTATTAAAGTTTTGATGAATAAGCTTCCACATTTGAATGATTGCTTCCTGATTGTTTATTAAGTTTCAATGGCATGGGTTGCAGCAGTAAAAGGACAGAGTTAGTAGTATGCCGGTGTGTGCACTTATTTCTCTTCTTTTTTTGTTCAAATGAAACAAAAGCTATTGCTGTGAAAATGATTATAATCTTAAGTGTTTCCTTTCTTTTTCTTTTTTTTTAAACGCACATGAGCTGTTAAATACAATAGAATTTAGAACTAGTTTTTAAAAAAAACACAAAACCTTAGGCAGAGAGAGAGAGAGAGAGATTTAAAATAAAAAGATAAGCAATGAGTTGAACAATGAGAAGAGTTCTGAGCCCAAATGCACAATGGTTGCTGTAGTTATATATTCATCAAGTATAAGACTTAATATGAAAACATTTGTAAGCATCATAAAGATATGCAAACCAAGGGGT
The DNA here is from genome assembly GCF_001515645.1 of Sinocyclocheilus grahami. Taxonomy (NCBI): domain Eukaryota; kingdom Metazoa; phylum Chordata; class Actinopteri; order Cypriniformes; family Cyprinidae; genus Sinocyclocheilus; species Sinocyclocheilus grahami. The sequence continues at coordinate 856,406 of NW_015506027.1, forward strand.
GATGTGGTGTAGTGGATTCTGAGTGAAACGGATTGGAAAATAAAAGAGATTGGTGACATCAGCCAAAAAGGAAAGTCATATTTTCATTATTCTAGTCTTCAGTTCCTCATGATCCTTTATTATTATTTGTTTCTATTCAAGATTCTGTCATGCATAGAAAGTTCAGCATTTATTTGAAATGGACATTTTTTAATAAAGGTTTTTTACTGCCTTTACTGTAATAACTATGTATACATTGACAATTTTTTTTTTTATTTGCCAAATTGATCAGAAGCACTTCAGTTGCATATACATTCAGCATACATTGAATGTATAGCATTCTTTTTTCCCCCAGTATTTGGTGTATGTAATTTAATGCTGTCACTTTTGTATTCCTGTTGATAGTGTTGGCCTTACAGTCTTAAACAAGTTTTTTCTAGTCTTGAAATCTGATTGGCTGGGAGGAGTGCAATATTATAGTGATAACTCCAACCATTTCACCTTTTGTATAATTCCACTTGCGGTATTTCTTACAGCTAGTGTCACGGCGGACACCCAGATAATTTTTCTCTAAATAGTTCTATAAATTCTATAAATAATACTGTTTTTGTGTCATGGAATGTAGTTTTACGTTTTTGGAGTTGTGAATGTATTTGTTTAGACTTAAAATATGCTGTTTGTTAATGTCTGTTTGAAAATTTGGTTCAACGTTTTCGGAGGTGTGAGCTCCAGGGCATCAGCGGCCGTTCAGCACTCATGAACCCACCAAGAGCAGCCTTACCTTGGCCAGCTCTTCTGGAATTTGCCACTGGCTCTAATGTCTCTATAGTGGTTAAACATGAGATATAATTTACAGCCTTTGGTCTCATTAATCTATCATATGTTCCAGAGCAAATAGTTTTGGCTGAGGTCAAATTCTCATCACGTTATATTTTATGTAACTTTAATGCTGCATGTCAGAGCGCTGCCTTTGTACTTTTGACTGATTTTATGCAAATTGTATGATGACTGTTATTGTTGTTTTTAGATGTTATTATTCAATAAATAATATTTTGTATAATAAATAATAATAATTAATAATATTATTAATAATATTATTTAGTATTGCGAAACATTGTGTGTGTTTGTGATGGTGATTACATGCATTGTTCCGTAATTAGATGGCGACAAGTGACTGTTTTTTTTATGAGCGAGTCAGCAGTAAATACTTTTATATTGAAAGAGACTGAAACAGGGTTGTAAACAAATCAGTTATTTTTAATTTCAACAACAGCTTCCAAGACGCAGCTAACAAATGGAAATCGGAAATCACCCTTAAGAGATGAAAGGATAGTACAACAAAGATATCGCTTTCCACAGGTGCAGTTAATCACACTCGCTCAATCTCTCTCTCATTATTGTCATGGGCAAACAAGACGTGAGACATGCGGATCCATTCGCAAACTTTATTTAAGGACATGGTCAACACAGGTGAGGCTCAGACGATGGCAAACAGATACATTGAGAGCAAGACACAAGAATAGTCCAGTGAACGGGCGAGGGGGACAATCTCTGGCGAACAAAGTCCAAATAGGGTAATCCAAAGGGTAATTCCGAAACACAGGCGATGATCCAGGCGAGGGGTAAACAGTATCCAAACAGGGCGAGACGAAGGGGTAATCCGAAATACACAGGTAATGATCAGAACAGAGAAAACAGACAAGGCAAGACTAAGCTAAGAATAGGAAACTCAAAGCAGGCTCCGTAACATAGCTATCACTGACTAGCGATATGCGCATACAATACTCGGCAGTGAGAGAGAGGAAGTTCATGGCTTATGTAGGGTGTGTAATTGGTTACAGCTGTGTGCAATCAGTGCAATGGATGATGGGAAATGTAGTCCGTGGTGACGTGTAACAGTCTGTGTAGTGAAAGAGTCATTATGATGGATGAGTGACCTCTGGTGGCGATCGGACGGAAGTCCATGGACAGGATTCGTGACAATTATACTCTACATAATACAGTGAGCTTTAATACAGTAATATATTAAGCTTTCAATGAAACTACTCAACATTCCTTCATTACTAGTTCTAAAGTGACGTTTTCAAACTAGTAATGGAGGCTTGGGCTCAGCTGTTTAACTGTCAACTTGACATTAGAATCCATGACGCAAGGAAGTAATTTGCACAAAAGAGGGGTTTTAAAGACACTCTGTTGTTGTTTATTATGAATTTACACATTTGTGCAATCGAAATGTTGTATAAACGCATATAAATCACATTCGTAGCAGTGCAATATGGCTGTATATCGGCACGCTGTGATATGTGTGTGTGTACTGGTATTCAATATTTTATGGGGACCAATTGTCCCCACAAGTATAGTAATACCAGTAAATTTTGACCTTTTGACTTTTTTTAGGTCCCCATGAGGAAAATAAGTTTAGTGTTTCTAAATCTTAAGTGTTTTAAAATCTAAAATAGCAGAAAGTTTTGTGTGAAGGGTAGGTTTAGGTGTAGGGTTAGGGTACAGTTTGAACAGTATAACAAACATTACACCTATGGAATGTCCCCACAAAAATGGAAACCTGTGTGTGTGTGTGTGTGTGTGTGTTATTGTATTACAACACATTTGTATGTATTCATATTCACATATAAAAAAAAAAACATGATAACCAGTCACTAAATAGACTGATTCATGAACCTAAATTCATCACAGTAATGATTCCCTGTTCATTTCTTATCGGACACAACTGAAAAAAATGACTTGTGGTTTAGTGAAAGGGGTCAATTGCAAACTAAACGATTCACTGGCTGAGTGATTCCGAGTCACACTGCTAATTCAGAAAGGCCCATTCGATCCAATTTTTCTCTCCTCTTGAATAACGTGCACGGATGAACAGTGGAGAATAACACCAGAATGCGTATTAAGAAAATAAATGGTGTCAATTATGATTTGAATTTGTTGAATTTAAAACCATGTTGCTCCAGGGGAATTGTCACTATAATAGCTTAAAAGTTGCAAAACAAATTCACCAGCGATTCTGGTAGGTTATACACTGTTACAAAACTCTACTTTTGTAATTATGCAAATACAGAATTATGTTTAAAAGCTGATTGTATGATAGTATACTTGGATGAGGAGCGTTTAGAGTTCATCCAGCATGAACCACCAGCATGTTTGTGTGTGTTTTCTTAGTTGCTAATAGATTAAACTTCCTTCCGACGTGTTTGTTTCCTGGCCAGTGGTGATGACAGTATGTTGATTCAAAAGTGAGGTATGACAAAACCCGGGACAGATGTTGAGACAATATGACTCTCGTAATCACGGATCTGTTATAGCGAGACATACTCTTTGTATAAATAATTGTGTGCTTTGTGCATGTTGCCTTCCCTGTTTAGTCCAATATTTCTGACACATATACGGCGCGTATCCACTTTAATGCTGTTTTTGGTGTGTGTGTGTGTGTGTGTGTGTTGGGAAGAGAGATGGAGGAAGTGAGAAAGCAAAAGACTGCTGACTGCACTGATCCGTATCTGTAGTGAGAAGAGGTCTGGAGAGTGGGAGATATTCAGAGCAGGGTGTTGTTTTGCTGCCTCTTTTGACAGCTAATCCACTGAAAAGTGAATAATGGCAGGACTAGCTGTTTCAGTATTGTTTTAAGAAACACCAATCAGCACTTTTAGTCGAGGCACACCTGAATTCTCACTTCGCTTCTGCCGTATATATCACCTACCCATCAGGCTTAATGCTCCCCGGAGAGTTCAGAGGGTCAGCAGAAGGCTTGTGAATGCGTGCTGCTTTAGCAAATGGTTGAGTAAATTGAAAGACAGCCATAGTTTTATGCGCTGCTGACTTTGTAAAACTTTTTTTTTTTAAGGCAATTTTCTTAGCTTGTTTGAAATAAGAATGATGTACTCTGTAGTAGGACTTGCTAGAACAGTTACACTGCCTTCATGTGCTTGTTGATATGTAAGATACTGCTTACATTACTGTACAACGGTTTAAGGTTGGTTTTTAATGATTTTCAGATAGAGTCTATTTGATCTAAGTACAGTAAAAAATAGTAATATTGTAAAATATTATTACAACTTAAAATAACCGTTCTATTTCAAATTCATTTTAAAATGTCATTTATTCTTGTGATTGCAAAGCTGAATATTCAGCATCATTACTCCAGTCTTCAGTGTCACATGATCCTTCAGAAAGCATTTTAATATGCTGATTTGATGCTCAGGAAACATCTCTTCTTATCATTAGTTAATAATAAGAATATTTTAGGAAAACTGATACTTTTTTTTTCTTTTTTGTAAAAATATATAGAATTAAAGGTTTAAAGAAATAGTTCACAAAAAAAAAAATCCTGAAAATGTACTCACCCTCAGGCCATCCAAGATGTAGATGAGTTTGTTTCTAGATCAGAACAGACTTGGAGAAATTTAGCATTACATCAATGGATCCTCTGCAGCGAATGGGTGCCGTCAGAATGAGAGTTAAAAATAACTAATAAAAACATTGCAATAACCCACATGACATCTATCAATCTTGTCAAGTAAAAAGTTGTGGGTTTCTGAGAAACAAATCCATCAAGGCATTAAAAAATATAAATAATCTCACCTCAAACTTTTGAACAGAATGCATATGACTGTGGCAATAGCTAAACGATATTGCTATATTACATTATTGAAATCTGTCCTTGTTGAAATGGCTCTTTTCTGCCATTTTGAAAAGTTATGGGTAACACTTTACAATAAGGTTCATTAGTTAAACATTAGTTAATATATTAACTAACATGAACTAACCATGAGCAATACATTTGTTACTGTATTTACTAATCTACGCTAACGTTAGTTAATAAAAATACAGATGTTCATGTTAGTTCACAGTGCATTAACTAATGTTAACAAAATTTTAATAATGTATTAGTAAATGTTGAAATTAACAATATCAAAGATTAATAAACGCTGTATACGTGCAGTTCATTATTAGTTCATGTTAACTAATGTAGTTAACTAATGAAACTTATTGTAAAGTGTTACCAAGTTATGGTCATGCAGGGGACATTTGTGCACAACTTCTAAGATTATTCTACCCAAGGGGCAAATATTTAACTGGTTAGCATGAATAATAAATAGTTTTTATTAGACTGATTGCTGACCATGTCCACACTTTAGAAAATTCCCTCTATCATCTACAATAAAAAATACATGCTTGTACAATAGCAATAAGTGTAAAATATTGCTTTTTATGTCAGAATTTGTCTGAATGTGAATTTTATGTCAAAATTTGTCTGAATGTGGCCTGGACTTGTTTTTAATTCATGTGTGTGTGTATGGTTATGTCAAGAAAGCTGATTGAAAGGAACATGTTCATTGATCAGTGTCACGAATCCGGTCCATGAACTTTCCTATTCATTGACTCTCGCACTACACACTGTTGCACATCACCCCGGACTACATTTCCCATCATGCATTGCACTGATTGCACTCAGCACGAATTGCACACACCTGTTTACACTGATTGCACCCAGCTGTTTCATATCACTCCCTCACTATTTAACACTCTCTCTGATCCCTTCCCTCTGCCGAGGATTGTTTCAGCATTTATCACTCTCCTAGAGATAGCTACCTTACGGAGCCCTAGTCATTTGCCTTAGCCTTAGCCCTAGTCATTAGCCTCAGCCTTCGCCTTCGCCCTAGTCATTAGCCTTACCCCTAGTCATTAGCCTTAGCCTTAGCCTTCTCGGTTTCTGATCTTCGCCTGGTTCCCTGGATTCACCCCTTTTGTCTTGCCCCTTTTGATTCTGTCTGCCGATCGTCGACCTGCGCTAGCCCTAGGACTATTCTTGTGTTTTGCCCACCATATACCTGCTTGCCATCATCTGATCCGTGCCTGCTGTATGACCACGTCTCTGTCTTCTCCACTAAAAGCTCTGCGAATGGATCCGCAAGTCTCACGTCTCGTCAGCCCCGTAACAATCAGAATGTTTGCTATATTATTCCCATTTGCGTACAGGTCTGTGAGTGAGTTGTTTACCGTACAAATTGCTCGGCATTCAACAAAAGCCCTTGGTGTTCTTTCTCTACCTGCATCTCACCTCTTAGCAACCCTCTTCAGAATCACACAGGTCCTTCTCAATAGCCTCAAACAGCTCAGCATTAAACTCATATCAGCTCCATTCAGTCCATGTTCATGCTCTCTGTGACCAGTCTTACCCAGCATGAACCCAGCATACTTAGCTCGATTTTACATTGTGTCTTAGTGTCAAGAGAGTTTTTGAATGTTCAGTATTTATTTAGCTTCTCTGAAGCATATTCTGAAGCATGAGCCAATGTGTTTGTGTTGGTATGATGTTTTGGGGGAACAAAATGTAACCATGCTTTTTACTTTTTTTTTTCTTTAAGATTTGTAACATTTTGATGTGTTATTTTACTTTTCCAATATCAAGCTACCACCCTCCCCCCAGCAAAATGTATGCATAGTTTAGTTGAGCCAGAGTTTTGACTGCAGACAATTTGTTCAAAATATGAACTACTTCTTATGTACAGGTATAATTGGTTATGATTTATTTTTATACTATAACATATTACATTTGATTTTATGTATTTATTTTTTTGTTAAATGTAACTTTTTACAGCCTGGTCTTATTGTTTATACGTAGGTAGTAGTTTGTAATGTTTACAAGCACAGACCATACACTTTTGTATGCTTTTATTAATGCTGAAACATTCAATTTGGACATATTTCAACATTAAACATAAATATTGCCATATATTTTTAGCTAAAATATGTAACATATTTACAAATCTTTTATATCATTAAGATATTTGTATCATTTTTATAATTTTATTATATAATTCAGGCAAACGCAATCACACATGCATGCACAGTTGGAGGGGCTATGATATGTTTGTCCAATTAGCCCAGCAACAAAGGATCATTACCTTGACACAGCAGTGTATTAGAAGGTGATTAAAAGAAGATGTCAGGTCCTATGCTGAGCATAATGCATGGGACCGATTCATATCTTGCTGTCTCAGCAGGCTTGCCCCCTCTTACCCATGCTGCCCGTCACAATCACCCTTTCATGTTTGTTTTGTTCTTTCTCTCTTTGTCTGTTGCTCTTTTTCCCCTTTGTTGTTCCTTTCAGCAGGAGACCTGTTTATAATAATACAGCCTGTCTTTGTGGTGAAAATCTTGCTGTGTGGCACTCACAGTCTCTGTGGGTAAGGCTTTGACAATGGTTTAAGCTCAAAGACTATGGAACATTTACAGCAACAATCTATCAATCAGGCCTCTACGATATACTCTTAGTTTTTTTAACTAAAATCTATCCATCTTCCAACCCACATGTAAATCCATCCATCCATGCACCCATCCACCCTTTTATCCATCTAACCATCCATCCATCCACTCACCTGTTGAGCAATCCATCCATCTATTATTCACCCACCGGTTTATCCATCCTTCCTTAACATGCAACCATCGATCCATAACTTGCATCCATCCTTCCATTTATATTATGCATCCATCCATCCATATATCGATATGTGACATACATACATCCTTCTTTAACATGTAACCATTAATCCATAGCTTTTATCTATCCTTTCATCCATTATATGCATCCATCAATCCATCCATACATCTGTAACATGCCTACATTCTTCCTTAGTAAGCATCCATTGATCCATAACTTGCATCCATCCTTCCACCAATAATATGGATCCATCCATCACATGTGCTCGTGTGTCCGCCACATGCATCTGTTCATTACATCCATCTACATGTCCACCCATCCATCCATAACATGCATTAATCCTTCCTTAACATGCAACAATAGATCTATAATTTGTATCCATCCTTCCGTCCATCTATCTATCTATCTATCACATGTGTCAATCTGGCTGTCCCATGCATCCGTCCATTACATCCATTAGATGGCATGCATCCGTCCATCTATAACTTGAATCTATCCATCCATTCATCCATCCATCCATCCATCCATCCATATCATCTATCCAGCTGTCCAGCACAATCATCCATCATATCCATCATCCATCCATGCATTCATCCATCACGTGTATCCATCACATCCATCCATCGCATTCATAACTTGCATCCATCCTTCCATTTATATTATGCATCCATCCAACCATACATCAACATGTGACATGTATACATCCTTCTTTAACATGTAACCATCAATCCATAACTTGTATTTATAATTTCAGATGATATGCATCCATCCATCTATCCATCCATCCATAACATGCATATTCTTCCTTAGCATGCATTCCTTGATCCATAACTTGCATCCATCCTCCCATCCATAATATGGATCCATCCATCACATGTGCCTATGTGTTTGTCACATGTATCTGTTCATTACATCCATCCACCCATGTGTCCAACCATCCTTTCATAACATGCATACATCCTTGAATAGTATGCATAACTTATGTATTTATCCATCCATCCATCTATCACGTGTCCATCTGTCTGTCACATGTATCCATCCATTCTATCCATTATACGCATGCATCCATCCATCCATAACTTGCATCTATCCATTCATAACATCCATCCATCTGTCAGATGCATCCATCCAACAGTACATCAAACACATCCATCACATGCATTCATCGATCACATACATCATCCATGCATCCATACGTCACATGTATCCATCCAGCCTGGTCTCATGTTTATACGTAAGTATTAATATGTAACATTTACAAGCACAAAACATACACTTTTATATGTTTTTATTCATGCTAAAACGTACAATTTAGACGTATTTCAATGTTTAAAACGTACAAATCGCTACGTATTTTTAGCTAAAAAACTTACAAATATTTACGTATCTTTTATATCATTTAGATATTCGTATCAATGCATTTTTATAATTTTATCAATAAGTGATTTAGATTTTTAGACCCCTTAACCTACCCCCAAACCTTAACCTACCCATTTTATAGCGATATATAAAGGATATAAAACGCAAATGACTGAAATACGCAGGAAAATAAAAATGTTAGTAACAATATAGCATTAAAATATATTTATAGTCGCTAATTCCACTCCTACCTATAAGCCTAAACATTTCTGTACAGTATAAGAAAAACATGACAGACAGATAAATGCAATTAACGTTACGATCATTTATTTATTGCATTAAGGATTCATTTTTAGGTGTAGTCAATACGTCAGTTTTGTGCATTTAAATGCTGAAAATACGTAAGTATTTGTACGTTTAGAGGCTGAAAATACGTCAGTATTGTACATTTTAGTGCCTGTAAAAACGTAATAAATGTATGTTTTATAGAACCACATTTTACGTAAAATACATACGAATTATCATGAGATCACGTTGATCCATCACATCCATCCATCCATTGCATCCATAACATGCAATTTATCTGGTCTTCTATAGACTTGTCTGTGTTATGCTGTCCCAATTTAGTGGCCAAACCGAACAACATAAGTTTGGACACTAACACAATGTTTGAAGTTTGATCCTTGGCTGAAATCCCAGGACTTGGACATTTGTTGATATTCCACCCATGTGTTTCTGAGAAAGGCTCTTAAACAGAGTATTCTGAGGGGGCTGTCCTTGCAATTAGTGAACTTTAAGTGGCTTTTTAAATCTGGCCAAATAGCAAGTAAACTACCCTTGATTTAAAAGCCTGATCGTGACTCTGCTCTGAAGCTCCTCCTCGCCGGGGTCTTTAGCTAATCATAGCCCATTCAGTGTTATTATTTAGTCATTTGTGCAAGTCTACCACATCGATCCACTCACAACAAGGGCTTACATTATAGCACCTCCCAAGCGGGTGATCGGGAGGTGACTCTGTGTGTGTGTGTGTGTGTGTGTGTGTGTGTGTGTGTGTGTGTACGTGTTTGTGTGTGGGGGGACACAACTGCTGGTTTGCATTATTTTCCGCTGTTCTGAAACATACATTTTTAAAAGCAGAATCCAGAAAAGGTTGTTTGAATCCAATAAGACATTGATCCAAAGTACACCAGTGCCTGGCAAAGTGTGTGGGGGGACACAACTGCTGGTTTGCATTATTTTCCGCTGTTCTGAAACATAAATTTTTAAAAGCAGAATCCAGAAAAGGTTGTTTAAATCCAATAAGACATTGATCCAAAGTACACCAGTGCCTGGCAAAGCATAGTTAAATCTACAGAGTGAAAATAAATAAAGTCGTGACCTTGTAATAGGTTATTATTATTAAAATTCCAAAGTCAACTCCACGTTAAATTAAAATTCAATAAAGACCTTTATTAGTATTTCAAAGCAAAGTTTGTAACCCCCAGGCATTATTTATATTTTGTGGGCTTTTATTCTTCATGTTGGCAGTCATTCAATTTGCAGCTGCATTTTTGTTCTACTAGCAACAAACAGCACTGTGGTATTCGCCAGAGGAGATTGAACTAGAGTAACTAAGCTCAAGAAGGCTTGTTGATTGTCATAATACTTTACGTTGGGCGTACAACCCAGTTGTATGATGCGAAGGGGACTTCATAGGTTACTGCAAACAGCATCAACACACGGAAATGGGTGTACATTGAAATATCATTCTAACTGAAGTTAGCTCCCAAGAAATGATTTAAATGTGAAGTATTGGTGTTGTAGGTAGGTATGATGATGATGATGATGATGATGATGATGATGATACATTTATATAAATACACATAGCTGTATTAGTACTTTATTTGTCTTCTTGTTTATTGAACTGTTGTATGAAATCAATATATAAAATTCAGGAAAAAAACAGCATTTGTGTGATATTACTCTCATTGCTCGTGTAATTTTGCTTAACTATGATATAAATATGAGACAAAAACTCAGGGGCATTTTTGCTCCAATATCTTGAATTTAAGGGGCATTTAATGCAGGTCTGGGGCGGGGCTGGTGTGTTAAATGACTTAACGCACACGTTTTATTTATTTTTATGAAACTAATATTTATTTAAACTAATAAAAAACTTAAATAATTCATTTAAACTAATTAATTAAATGAACACATTAAATCAACAGCCCTAATTTATACTTTTGATATATTTTATAGTTATATATTTATATTATAAGAACATAATTTGTTCCACACCTAAGATATAAGTATAAACTCGTAACTTGTGTGACTCACAGCCAATCAAATCCCCTCTAAAGATTTGTATGACACTTTATCGCCATGAAACAGCCAACTGCCACACTGAAGTGATGATTGTGTGTCTGTTTACATGATGCTGATTGCTCACACGGAAATGGTTAATTCACACTTGTGCTGTATTTAAAAATCACTCTGGATGAGTACACATTTATGTCTGCAGAGCTGATGAAGAGGTTGATGAATGATCCATTTGGAATCTAGTTTGTGTCATGAATGGAAGTACAGGCACCTGTGACAGGAAAATGACAATACAACCCCAGTTCTAAAAAAGTTGGGACATTTTGTAAAATGCTATAAAAATCAAGAGGCTTTGATTTGTTAATTCTCTTAAAAAATATATTTAATTGACAAAAGTACAAAGAAAAAAAGTTCCAATGTTTTCACTGACCAACTTAATTGTATTTTGTAAATATAAAAAAAAAATTTTATTTTGATGGCTGCAACACACTCCAAAAAAGCTGGAACAGAGGCATGTTTTAACATTCTGTAACATTAACTGTCATTTTAATTAGGATACTAATTGCTAAAGTTTTGCATGCAACATTTTTGTCCAATCTTTCTTTAATCTAGACTTCAGCTGCTCATCAGTCCATAGTAGTTATTGTTTAATTCTCATGCCGTTTGCACTGATACACCCCCATATAATTAACGTATAGCTTTCTCCTTGCCTAACAGAGATTCAAGTTGCATTTCTTAATGCAGCTGCAGACTGTGGTAAATGACAATGTTTTTCTGAAGTACTTGAGAGCACATGTGGCTATATTGAACACCGCAGCATGACTGTTTCTTATGCAATGCCATCTGAGGGCTCAAAGGCCATGCACATTCACCTTTTTGGACACGCCCCATCCGGTCGCCAACGGCCGCTGGCGCTTGTGTTGCCGGAAATCGCCAGCTCTCCATTGAAATGAATGGGATTGTGTCGCTTTGCTGTTGCGTGTCGCTTAATACATCCAAAACACACTGCTGTGAGGAGCATGTAAGATACTGCTGCTGCACATATAACATATACAAATAACCCCTTATAACATACTGTACATGATCACCCCATAGCAAATCTACACAGATGGAGCTGGGGAAGGTAGGGGGGGTTTCTTTTTACTACGAGCATTAGCCAAGTATTTGAATGTTGAGCAGTGAGCTCTTTGGCTACCCATACAGGAGAGAACCAATCAGCTGTGACGTGATAATGATGTAATTATGTCATATTGAGTTAGATGTATCGGACTGCGCCATCTAGAGTTCCAGGCCAGAAATTTGTATACTTTGTATATATATTTGTGTATATATATGACATTATTATATTACATTGGTCACCAATGGCTATAACATATACAAATAACCCCTTATAACATACTGTACATGATCACCCCATAGCAAATCTACACAGATGGAGCTGGGGAAGGTAGGGGGGGTTTCTTTTTACTACGAGCATTAGCCAAGTATTTGAATGTTGAGCAGTGAGCTCTTTGGCTACCGATACAGGAGAGAACCAATCAGCTGTGACGTGATAATGATGTAATTATGTCATATTGAGTTAGATGTATCGGACTGCGCCATCTAGAGTTCCAGGCCAGAAACTACGAGCATTAGCCAAGTATTTGAATGTTGAGCAGTGAGCTCTTTGGCTACCCATACAGGAGAGAACCAATCAGCTGTGACGTGATAATGATGTAATTATGTCATATTGAGTTAGATGTATCGGACTGCGCCATCTAGAGTTCCAGGCCAGAAATGTGTATACTTTGTATATATATTTGTGTATATATATGACATTATTATATTACATTGGTCACCAATGGCTATCTTAGATAATGCATTTCAATGTTTCATTTTTCTTTAAAAGTGGAAAGAGGCAAAAAAGAAAAAAACTCTCTCTGCAGGTGTTCATTGTTCACTCTTTAAACTCCTGTTTGACAGCAGTGCCATGGTCTAGTTTCCCAAAGAATAACATGAGGTTAACAGAGTCCACCTTTCAAGCTTTTAGTTGACCTGAAATGGTGCTGGAACAAGACTTAAAGTCCTCATCTTCTGACAGTGCTTTCACATGCAGTAATTATAATGCTTTATGTGCTAATTCTGAAACAATGCTTTTAGAGCCAACCATGAAATCAACTTCTCTAGAAACCGACTCATTAATGTTGCCCAAGAACACAATGTACTCTTGAAAGATAAAATGAACAGGTTAAACATAAAAAGGTCAACGTGATAAAAAGGTAGAATAATTTTAAAAGCTGTTTTTGGAAATGAATTGCTCAGAACGAAAAAAAAACAAAAAAACAACACATGCTCGCTTTCTCTTTCGACAATTTCCAGTCTCTTTCGAAATATTAACAACATGGACTGAAGTTTGACGTCATTAATGTAGTCTCTTGGTTACTGAGAATGTGATGAGAAGGGAAGATGGAAAAAGGGATGTGAAGTAAGAGAGAATATGGCATTTGGGAAGGAGAGAAGTAAATTGGGAAAAGGAAGATGGAAAATAGCTGTGGGGCTTCTATTTGTGCAACCCAAATTGAAGAGAGAAACTGCTTTTAAGCCAACCATGAAATCAACTTCTCTAGAAACCGACTCATTAATGTTGCCCAAGAACACAATGTACTCTTGAAAGATAAAATGAACAGGTTAAACATAAAAAGGTCAACGTGATAAAAAGGTAGAATAATTTTAAAAGCTGTTTTTGGAAATGAATTGCTCAGAACGAAAAAAAAAACAACACATGCTCGCTTTCTCTTTCGACAATTTCCAGTCTCTTTCGAAATATTAACAACATGGACTGAAGTTTGACGTCATTAATGTAGTCTCTTGGTCACTGAGAATGTGATGAGAAGGGAAGATGGAAAAAGGGATGTGAAGTAAGAGAGAATATGGCATTTGGGAAGGAGAGAAGTAAATTGGGAAAAAGAAGATGGAAAATAGCTGTGGGGCTTCTATTTGTGCAACCCAAATTGAAGAGAGAAACTGCTTTTGAGAGATGCTTAAATCCACAATCTGCCATATCCAAGTGTTTACATACATTTAGCAGAATACAGAGATGTGGGAGTAAACTGGTTTAGTTATCTGTTTAACTAAATATATATTTTTTTCAATATATTTTGACACCCATATTCCATACCTTGCGTTCTCTACAAGGCAGAAGAGTGCTCATTCAAGAAAGCTAAATCATATAAATCGAACTAATTCATGCTTCACAATGTAAAGCACACCAACGCTACATGTAATGAAACTCCCAGTTCCTTTGATATGAAAACTGAAGCGGCTAATGACTGATTGTGTGTCTGTAACTGTATAAAAATTACAGATGAGAAAAGAACTAACCAAATTTTTCAAGGTTTTTTTTTTGTTTTTGATTGGAACTTTTTTTTTTTATCCCAATTGTGAGTTATATTTCACTATTCAAATATGCCCAAATCGCCCCCCCCCCCGACTCACAAGTTTATTACTTTTGTTTATTTCATTTATTATCCATGGTGGAAACTTCTCTACAAGGCAGAAGAGTGCTCATTCAAGAAAGCTAAATCATATAAATCAAACTAATTCATGCTTCACAATGTAAAGCACACCAACGCTACATGTAATGAAACTCCCAGTTCCTTTGATATGAAAACTGAAGCGGCTAATGACTGATTGTGTGTCTGTAACTGTATAAAAATTACAGATGAGAAAAGAACTAACCAAATTTTTCAAGGTTTTTTTTGTTTTTGATTGGAACTTTTTTTTTTTTATCCCAATTGTGAGTTATATTTCACTATTCAAATATGCCCAAATCGCCCCCCCCCCGAATCACAAGTTTATTACTTTTGTTTATTTCATTTATTATCCATGGTGGAAACAAGCTTGCATGATTTATATGATGGGTTTCCTTAAACTTAGTATGGTTTACAGTGAAATATAATCAGAGAAAACAATCCTTATCATTAGCATAAATCTGCTGTTAAACAATTATTTATTTGCACGAACATGACAAAATCTCTCTTTTTTTTTCTCTGTCCGTCAAGGATGGCATGGGAAATCTCCGTGTAACCAAAGAGGGCATCAGATTAGAGGGAGTGTCGGAGTTCCTCCTTCCACTTTATGTGAAAGAGATCAAATCCAGACGGGTAAGAAGAATCTATCTAGCTATCTATCTATCTAGCTATCTATTTGTCTGTATTTACCTTTTATTACATGTTAGTAGTGGAAAGAAAGAAATAAATCCTTATGTGAAGACTTTCTTTCTTTCTTTCTTTTTAACAGCTGTTGAATAGCTGTTAAAAAAATAATTGAAAATAATGGAAAATCTGTTTGTTTAAATGCAGCATGTTTTATTTAGCATCTTTTCATCTCATTTGCATTTTGTCAAGCAATAAATTATAAAAAATTAAGGACATTTATACTTCTTTTGCACTCTCCGTCAAATGCTGGCACACCCACCATGCTGACAGGAAGTATAAATTGGCATGGTTTCAGACATCACTGGTCTGTCATCGCAGGTACCAGCTGTGATGCTGGAGTTAGTGTGCTGGGGATTCGAGCTTGAACTCTTGATATATGTGACAGGACAGAGTGTAGATCACTAAAATGAATAGAGCAAGCACACAGGCACACATTCTTTGTCAAGCACACATGCAGAGAAGTACACAGGGCCGGGCGCTTCCCCAAACTGCTGCTGTACGCATGCATCATGTTCCGGATCATTTGTATTTGGCCTCTGTTGACCTTTAGCACCCAATTGTAAACACAACGTCGTTGATCGATTTCTCACATTCTCTTTCCTTCTCTTTTTCTTTGCATCTCTCTCTCTGCAACACACTGTGGCTGTTATCACTGTGGCTATCTATCTATCTATCTATCTATCTATCTATCTATCTATCTATCTATCTATCTATCTATCTATCTATCTATCTATCTATCTATCTACCTGTTTATCTGTCTGTGTCTGTCTATCTAATGCTCTATTGTTCTATCTATCATTCTATCATTCTATTGTTGTCACATATATATATATATATATATATATATATATATCGATCGCAATATCTCTTAACATTTTAATGTGTTAAGGCAATTCATGTTTAAATCTATCTACTTATAGAGGTGTTGCAGTCTCTGCACTTCAGTCTATACTGATACACTGTGCAGAAACAATGGCAGCTAAGCCTGCTTAGGTTGCACATTAATTAATAATGATAAACCCCTTTACCACTGCTCAGATAAACTTATAAAGAAGCCTTGTCCTTGAGTCAATAAATCAAAGTGCCTAATGTGTTAGCCACAGTGATTAGCATTAAAGAACACAAACAAAGCACTGGCTTGCTGCTAGCTCGCTGATGGCACTCCTGATTAGCCTCAATAATCACCAGCGCACATCAAAGCCTGTCGAGGGGCTTTTGCTTTTACCCTCAGCACCCCACTGAGAACACATCGCCGCAAATCCCAACACACCCTCGCAGCAACACCACAGCCATTTTGGGTCGTTCGCCTCAGATGACTGTGAGGGTACAACATTGCAAATTACAATTAATCCACCTAGTGTAGAAAGCCAGAAGCTTGGGGTCGGGGGACGGGGCATGGTGGTCTTGGTCTGCGAGGAGAGCCTTGAGCTGTAAAGCTGAATCCTGCAGACAAGTTGTTTTGGCGTCTCCTACAAAAGAGGGATTGTGCCATGGCCTGGATTGACACCCTGCTTCTACGAGGCCACCAATGATGTGTGACACGGGCACTCATGAAAGAGAGATCGAAATGGAAACATATGAAAGGAAAGGTGCTAGAGAAAGATGAATAAAAATGCAGAACATGAGGGGCAGCAAGAGAAGTGACAGCATGTAGCCACCATGGTTGAAAAGTAAAAAAAAACCATGAAAGTTACAACTCTAAACCCAGCAAAAAGGAAGGGGATTTTAAAAATAGCAATACAAAAATAAAAGCGGTTTGAAGACAGCAAATAGCAACAAAATCTACATTTTATATAATGGCACTTTACTGAAAATGGGTTTGGGCTCAAATATATTCTTATCTACCAAGTAAACACACTGAAATTTTTATGACATTGCTGGGCTGACAAATAACCTGCATAAATGTTTGAATTTGAATCAGACTTCAAATAGCTGCCTGCTGCTATTCAGAAATTGTATTTTTCTTGACCCCATGTTGAGGACAAGACTGACATATTAACAATTTAAAATCTTAATGTCTTAAAGTCTTAATATCTTTATGAACTGATTATGATTTTTGAGTTATTTTCTACTCCTGGTTGGCCATGCAGTTATGAAATCACAACTGTACTTTGTCAAAACAAAAGGTTAGAAATATTTAGGCTCAATCCTAAATTGCCGACTTGAAGTCAACAAGACCCTAGCGTTTCCAGTTTGTGTCTGAAATACTGACCCTAAAGTTTTGAATGGTAGTACATCTAATCCTGCTTTATATTTAACCATGTATTTCATCACTAA
Source organism: Sinocyclocheilus grahami (assembly GCF_001515645.1). Taxonomy (NCBI): domain Eukaryota; kingdom Metazoa; phylum Chordata; class Actinopteri; order Cypriniformes; family Cyprinidae; genus Sinocyclocheilus; species Sinocyclocheilus grahami. The sequence continues at coordinate 873,971 of NW_015506027.1, forward strand.
TAGTTTCGTTTATTTTGAAAAATCAGTTTAGTTCTAGAGCTGAAATTATTATGCTGATACATGCAAAGCTGTTTCCTTGTTTTTCACCAAGATTCAGGACAGGAAACAGGATATACGAACAGGGTAAAGCAAGATCTCTTGCCATTAGTGGTAAAGTCACAGCGACTCTGCAGTGCTTATTTAAGGATGTCTTTTCAGCATATATCCCTCTGTGCTTTGTATAAAAAGCTGAGTTAGTCAGGTTACAGTGGTAATGTCATTAGGACAAGCTAATTCATTAAAAGCCTGAAGTATGTGTGTGTTTGCATGCTTATATGTTCATGGTAACTAATAACAAAGGTCTTGTACATGTTTTATAAGTGTTCCTCTCAGGTTCTAAGCATACGTCACAATAGGCACAAAGACAAAAGTGTATTTTTGTCTCCCTACCTTCTGTCTCTTGTGAATGTTGCACAACCATTCTCTCCCATGCTCTCTTTATATGCACTATCTATCATTCCCTCTGTCTCTCCCACTCTTTCGCTATAGTACTCCCTTGTGGCCTTGTTGCTAGAATGCCTGTATTGGGAGTTGCTAAAATGAGACAAAAGTTTCCTGTTGTAGGCATTATTTCCACACTCTGTATGATGTAGGAGGAATAGGATGTTTTCTCTCATTCTCCTCCCCTTAGTAATATCTGCTTTTATTTCATCCTTAAACAAATGTTGAGACAAGATGATTGATAGATTCTCTAGGAATTGTTGAAATGATTGTAAATCCCTTCCCAGGAGTCTAAACACAATCTACATACTCATAGGGTAGAGCTGCTCACTTTTTTTGCTGATTAGGGGAGAATGAGAGAAAACTGAAAATGCAGCAAATGCACAAGAGAGAGCCAACATATCTACAAGATTCTGCATCATAAAACTAGTTTTAGAGTTTATTTAGATGTTTTGCCTGTTCATATTATATTCCTATTATTCATATTATCTGTATATGTTTTCAGTTAGAACCATATGTAGGCTTTAATCAAAACCTATTAACTATAGTTTTCACATAGCAAATATGTTTGTATAATGTATACAATTATTTTAAAACAAACTTAGATGAAAATATATTTTAACATTATTAGAAGCAGACATACAGTATAAACATAATAACATTTTATGATAGCAAAACAATCTGCCCCCCCCCCCCTTTTTTTTTTACTTTATTTTCATGTAGCTCCTGTTTGCGATGTTTTAGAAATAAATCTCTCTTCTTAGTCAGAAACTTCACCTCTACTTCAATCTCATACATGAATTATGCATGCTGGCTGCTTGAGAATTCAGTTAGACATAGAAGCATTTTTTTATTGTATATCTCACTCTGAGGGTTTAAAATATTAAAATACACATTTCAAGAAGTGAAAAATATATGCACTACCATTCAAAAGGATGGGGTCTTTAAGATAATTTCCTTCTATTCATCAATAAAAAAGTATCCCAGCTTATACTAGTTAATATTAAGCAGCAGTGTTTTCAATTGTGATATTAATGAGAATTCCTTGAGCATCACATGATCATAGATTGATATTTGAAGGATCCCGTGATACTGAATACTGGAGTAATGACGCTGAAAATTTAGCTTTGCCTTCGCACAGTCCCACAATGTGCAATTTGTATTACTAAACTTCACATTATAGTTATCAATTGTATTTATGTTTTTTAAACATGTTTTATTGGATATACTGTATATATTCTATTCCATATAATTTGTTATTCAGCTTCAGGCACATCTCTGATATTAGTGCAATATTGTGAGGAAAAGAATCGGGGTATTTTATTATATAATTGTAAATTGTGAAGACTTTTGCAAATTGAGATTGGTAAACATGTGCTCATTAACCAAACACAGTTAATTCCTGATGTTATGGAAGTTGCCATCTTTGGTAGCTCTCACTAACATGACTACAGGTGTTATTTCTGGCTGGTACGAGAACAGAAAAGTAGCTTGACGCCATAAAGAGAGTATTTAAGTCGCTCCTGTAAGATACTGAATAAACAGGACAATTCAGCTAGTAAACACAAGTCATCCATCCCAAACACTGAATGTATCTGCAATCAGAGAGCAAGGGATTCAAGCATTGGCCAGTGTGTTAGTACTAATGTTTTATTCAGGGGGGTTGAGAGTGTGGTGGAATGGCCCATGTAAAAATAGGTTCCCATTAACATTTAACAACATTTGAGGATGATAAAACATGGGGACTGTTCAGACCTTCAGGAACCAAGAATGACGGAGAAAATCAATTATTCTCTCCACGCTCTCTCTCAGATGCACAAAAACTCTCAAAAGCCTTGTGGGCACAGGTTACCTCTGCAATTACCTCTCAGCTCTTAGCAATGTCATCCCACCTCTCTTTTTAATTGGCTCGATGAACAAGTCCAACGTTGTAATGTGATTGGATAACTCTACTTGAGCTGTGATTGGTTAGACGTAACCCAGCATCTAAACACAAGGCAGATGTGTCATCAGAGAGCAGCAGGCATAACGAAGAGTGATAGTCTCTTTATTTATATTGGTGTCGCACAATCTGTTCTGTCAAAGCACATTATTATTGTTTTTGCGTACAGGAGGGGTGGGCACCGTGTTTATGAGGGCATATGATAGCAACATGATGCTATTCGACAGATGAAGAGATAACATCAACTGCTAGTGACATGTAATATAACTCGCAGTGAGTTTCCACAGCAGTGCTGTTATATGACTTCAAATGTTTTGTACGTGCACTTGGTAATGTACAGCCCTCAATATGTGATTGTATGAATATATGTTCACTACTATTCAAAAATCTGGGGTCAGTAATGTTTTTTCATGCTTTCATTAAACAAAGCTTCAAAAAATTATTCAAAAGTGACATATTGAAAACGGATTTATATATATATATATATATATACATA
>NW_015506027.1:877025-889197 GCF_001515645.1 Sinocyclocheilus grahami
TATATATATGAAGAGTTCAGATGCAAAAGCCTCTAAGTACGTCTGATGTTTTTCTTTAAAATTAGCATTTCTTTCTGGCTACTATGTATAGGTTTCTATGTAAGTACTGGTACTTCTGAATGGGATAAGGCTGGGATTTAGCGCATTTGACGTGAAAGCACTTGATGAACATATACTATGTGTGGAGAGCATTCAATCAGTATCATTATCTCATTTTTGACCAAGATGGCTTTTAGAGGCTTTTGCATTGGAACTCTTCATATATATATACTGTATATATACAATTGTGCTCAAAAGTATTCATACCATTGGTAAATATGATCAAAGAAAGAAGTTCAACAATCTTTTGCTGAACATCAGAAATATATTATTTGATTTTACTCATTGTGATCAATGAGTATTAAGGGAATTTGGTCTTTGTTTTCCCTCATATTTATATTTCTTTGAAACAGGATACCATGGCTGGATAATTTCATGTTCCTAGTCTCCCTGGTGTGATAAAAAATGCAAATATGAATGGCAATATACTTCTGAGATATTTTAATCATAAGAATTTCTAGTGGTACCAATAATTGTGGCCATTGTAGAGAATCCTATGTATTTCATAATGTGATTTTCCCCCACTTTTACTTTTTATTTTGGTTTTACTAATTAAAGGTTAGGATTTTTTTATTATTATTATTTCTTAATGAAAGAATGGATAAACTATGCAGACTTATTTTTAAAGCCTTCTTTGATCATATTTACCAAGGGTGTGAACAATTTTGAGAACTACATTTCTAATAAATACTGTGATTTTGAATTCTATTCATCAAAGAATCCTGAAAAAAAAAAAAAAAAAAGTTAATTTAAAAAAAAAACAGCACGACTGCTTTCAAAACATCAGTAAGAAGAATGTTTCTTGAGCAACAAATCTGGAAATTAGATGGATTCATATAGGGATCATGTGACACTGAAGACTGAAATAATGGCTGCTAAAAAATCAGCTTTGCCATCACAGGAATAAATTACATTTTAAAATATATATTTAAAATATCACAACATTACTGTTTTGTACACTATCTTGATCAAATTTGATCTGATCTTAACATGAAATCACTCAGGGCATATATTTTTATTCATATTACTGTTGCATATGGACTTGCTACCTTAAAAGCCTGTAATGCCTAATTGTTATGGCAGCATTCATGTGAATGAACAAATTAGCATTTGATGGAACATCACCAAATAGGTTTGTGTTTACCTGAAGTATTTTGGGCCGTAGCTAATTGGGGTCACTGTCTCCATAACAATGAGCCGCAGTTAATTAAGCAAATAAATACAAACACTATCTGCATCTTAACATCTCACATCACCACAGCCTTCTACAAATTTCCAGTGGTTGCCATTTGAGATTTCAAATACCTCGTCTCGTTTGCTGCTACACGGTGACATGGCCACTAACACCGACCCAGGATCAACTCTACCCCTCTCGGTTAGTGAAATTAATTAAAAACAGACACGGTTTTAATTAATGCTACATGTTGACATTACACAAGCTAGTGGACCATTTTAGCTTTGATCCTCATCGGCGACTAATGACATTTAGCCGGGGGCTATGTAGCATGTGTAAAAGGTCATGCTAGCCATTGGGTGTTTAGCTAGCAGGGCCTGGGGTACAACCTGGACTGCGGAGGTAAATGTTAGAGGTGATAAGAGCGTGTCAGCGCGACTGAAGAGAAATGAAGTCTGGGCAGGAAATCCCGGAGACTGCTAACAACGATAAATCCAAATAATCTTTCCGTTTTAGATTTAGAAAGTGATGCACAACCTTTGCTGGAGATTTGCTTCCACTCTTTTCTTAGGGCAAAAAAAGGAAAATTACTGCTTTAGTTTAGTTTTTTAAACTGTTGCTTTATGTCTCTGATAACACTTTGGAGCAAGTAAAAAAAAAAAGGTGTTTGGTAGAAATGCTATCTTATCTAAGCTTCTCCATATTTTCTCCATATGTTGTCAATAAAATATTCATTCACAGATTTATTGAGCACATTTAGTCAGCATTGTGTGTCTTTCCTCGGCTTTCCAGAATGTGATGAGATTTAATATCTGAAGACTGCTTGTTTAGGTGCTAATATATACTTATTCCATATTCCACCACGGTATTTACTGTATAGATCTACTAGGCTGCATACATTACAGCATGGAATATGCAGTGTTAAATGTTTCTTAAATGTTTAAATTATCATCTATCTATCTATCTATCTATCTATCTATCTATCTATCTATCTATCTATCTATCTATCTATCTATCTATCTATCTATCTATCTATCTATCTATTATTTTTGAATGATGTGAACATAATTTTAATGCATCATTGCTGAATAAAAATATTTCTAACTCAAAACTTTTGAAATATACTGTATGTTATGCTGAAAGAATTGAATATTATGATATTATGTATTGTGGTAATGTTAGGGTATATGTGCATTTTTGTTTACAACAAGATATTGCTATGTTGGGCTCATCATTATTCAATCACAATTTGGATGTTTTTGGTCAGAAAATTTTTCCTTTAGCTATAGCCGTTCCTGAACAGTCTTCAGGACTGTTTTATTCACCATTATCTTTAGCTATTACATTTCCTGAATACACACTCATAATTGAGAAAAATCATTTGCTCAGTGTTTAACAAAGTTAAAACGGACAGCAATATTATTTACGGAAAGCAGTGCTTTTTATTTAGCAAAGTGCCTCTTTTGTGATTTCTGTATAGTGGGATTTATGAAGACTGTCATTAGTCAGTGCATAAAGTGTGCCGATTTTACTCCTAGGGTTATTTCTGATCCCCACAAGTGCTAATTACTTGGACTGTCTCTAGGGTGATTGTAGTTTGACACCTTTTTCAGGGACTGAAAGTTCTTTCTATATTTACAATGTTCTACATTATCTACTGAAACAACATTTTACTTACTGTATGTTAGGCTAGTATTAGCTATTGGTATCAAAATTGCAATCAAGAATTATGAAATTTCACTTACATCTAAAGTTACAGCATTAAAATGAAGACCTCGTTCCCCTTGTTTCCTTTGTTTCTATTGTGAAATGAAATGTTGGTCATATCACCCACCCCTACTATGAATGCACTTAAAAACTACAGAATTGAATAATTCATCAAAATGAGAATTTAATCAAATCTCATTGTGAATCATTCTAACTTTGAAAAACTTATGAATCTCGAATGGAGTTGATTCGTTTTGTTGTTTACCCAAATATTTACACTCTTGTGATATACAAATTCCATGATCAATTATTGTGATATAACATGCAAGACTAGGAACAAATGAAAATGCTCATTTTATGTTTTCTCTCCCCATGATCCACACTTTTATTGCTTGCTCATCCCCATTTTATGTTCCTAGTATATACTGTAACATGAGTGTGCTTGCTCTACCATTATAGATAAGCCTCCAGATCTCCAGATCTCCCCATGAGGATGATAAAACAACAAACTAGCGGTGCATGGTTTCTAGATAATTTCCTGCACAGCAAAACTTAGAGGATCAAAAGATTTTATGTGGACTACTCATTTACAGCATCCTGGTATCAATAGAGAGGCAGTAAAATGAAGATCAATAGGGGAAGATAAGCAGTATTAAAGAGGAGGAGTTTGATCAGTACTACAGTGACAAATAGTCCCTGTGGTGTGCTCACACTGGGATCTGAGCAAAGATCTAGCTGAGAGCGTGATAAATACTCTTGGGAAAGTGATGCATTATTTTATGTTGCTGTAAAGCCACACAGCGGCTTGAATCTATAAAAAGCTTGCTCATAATTAACAGGAGTGTGGGCCTGAAAGATGACAAGATGAATGTGTGTATGAATGTGTACGAAGGTGCATGCATTGTCATTGAATATATTCAGGTTAACAGTAGGTTTACGTAATTGTAATTATATGCATATAATGAAATTTCATAAACCGGTTCTTTGTAAATGCAGTGCATTTAGTTTAAACTGCAGTAGATTTAGAGAGTCTTAAAGGAGTACACTCTAAAAAACGCTGGGTTATTTTTTCAACCCAAATGCTGGGTTAAGACCGCTGGGTAAGGACTTTGGGTTGTTTTAACCCGATTTTTGGTTGAAAATTGGTCTTGATCAATAACTCAGCGGTGCTGGGTTGGGAACGCGGACATGAAAGAGAGCACGCACGTCACGTTAACATCGGACGTATCTCGACAATACCAGTGCGAGAAGCCGCCATTTTCTCAGCGTCTTCAGATGGAAGCGAGTGCGAGTGAAAGATGGGTTATGACAGGGGTGGGCAAACTTGGCCCTTCCAGGCCACTTTCCTTCAGAGGTTAGCTCCAACCCTAATCAAACACACCTGAACCAGCTAATCATTGTCTTTAAGACTACTGGAAGGCTACAGGCAGGTGAGTCATATCAGTATTGGATCAAATCTCTGCAGGAAAGTGGCCTGGAAGGGCCAAGTTTGCCCATCACTGGTTTATGGTAAGTAAAGATAAAAAATGTAAAGTAATCATTCATTGTTTGAGTCCGGTAATATCTTGAGATTTCATGGAAGGCGGAAATATTCAGAAAATAGCTTATATTGAAAAATACACGGATGTGGATTTCGCCTCAAAAATAGTCTTAACGGCCTCTTTTACTGAACGGAAGAGGTGCTTTTAATATAACGTCAGTGAGTGTCTTATGTCATATTTACATAAGATTTTACCATATTTAAATTTTTTGAGGTGTTAAGAGAGTGTTATTAACACATTTACATGTTAATTCGTTATCTTTTTTTTTTCACGGTTAAATTGAATGTAGTTTCCTAAAGGAAACGGCGTTATGTAATAAGGACTAGCCTAATTATTTTGAGGCTGATGAAGTGATCATTGTTAAAAGTAATGTTTTGCATGTTATATTTCTGACATGTTGAGCTTTGTGTCTTCATGGTGCCCGCGTCGGGAGTTAACGACACAGAACCCTGCTTGTGTGAGGAGGTGATTTTCTCAGCTTCTTCAGAATAGAGGGAAAGATGGTTAAGGCAAGTAAAGTTCATAATTCCATCATGTTATCATCATGTTATCGTGTTATCATACTAAGAGTAAAATAATGTTTGTTTTTGTAGATGTTGAAAGCCAGAGACATAGGAAAGCATATTTTTTTGAGATTGATGTGATATATTTTTAGAAAATACATTTCTGTTGTCTCCTGCCTGCTTACTTCTCATTTTGATGCAACAACAGTATGATTATGTGTTCATATTTTATGTAAACCATTGATGTCTGTGTTTTTCATTGCAGAACTCAAACCAACTTTGGAGTTGTCTGATTTGGAGAGTCATCATTATTGGTCTTCCTTTCTTAAAGGAATAGTTCACACAAAAAAATCATTTACTTGCCCTCATGTCATTCCAAACCTATAAGATTTTTGTCTATCTTTAGAACACAAATGAAGATATTTTAAATGTTCTCTCATAATGTTTGTTAATCCATTGAAAGTCTAGATAATCAGTATTTTCAAGCTTCAAATATACAGAGTTATTGTAGAAGTGATCCATGCCAATATTTATATATGAATAAATATAACGTCAGTGAGTGTCTTATGTCATATTTACATAAGATTTTACCATATTTAAATTTTTTGAGGTGTTAAGAGAGTGTTATTAACACATTTACATGTTAATTCGTTATCTTTTTTTTTTCACGGTTAAATTGAATGTAGTTTCCTAAAGGAAACGGCGTTATGTAATAAGGACTAGCCTAATTATTTTGAGGCTGATGAAGTGATCATTGTTAAAAGTAATGTTTTGCATGTTATATTTCTGACATGTTGAGCTTTGTGTCTTCATGGTGCCCGCGTCGGGAGTTAACGACACAGAACCCTGCTTGTGTGAGGAGGTGATTTTCTCAGCTTCTTCAGAATAGAGGGAAAGATGGTTAAGGCAAGTAAAGGTCATAATTCCATCATGTTATCATCATGTTATCGTGTTATCATACTAAGAGTAAAATAATGTTTGTTTTTGTAGATGTTGAAAGCCAGAGACATAGGAAAGCATATTTTTTTGAGATTGATGTGATATATTTTTAGAAAATACATTTCTGTTGTCTCCTGCCTGCTTACTTCTCATTTTGATGCAACAACAGTATGATTATGTGTTCATATTTTATGTAAACCATTGATGTCTGTGTTTTTCATTGCAGAACTCAAACCAACTTTGGAGTTGTCTGATTTGGAGAGTCATCATTATTGGTCTTCCTTTCTTAAAGGAATAGTTCACACAAAAAAATCATTTACTTGCCCTCATGTCATTCCAAACCTATAAGATTTTTGTCTATCTTTAGAACACAAATGAAGATATTTTAAATGTTCTCTCATAATGTTTGTTAATCCATTGAAAGTCTAGATAATCAGTATTTTCAAGCTTCAAATATACAGAGTTATTGTAGAAGTGATCCATGCCAATATTTATATATGAATAAATCTTAAATTATATCATAGTGAACATGTCTGTTCAGAAGAAAATACTGGTCTCCCAAACTTGCAATAGAGGACACAAATTAAGAGAATATTAAATATATTTATTTGTGTTCCAAAAATTATCAGAGTTTGTATGGGTTTGGAAAAATACGGGGTGGATTAATTATGACCATTTAAATTTTTTGGTGAACTAACCCTTTAAAGAGCAGCCCTCCACGTACATGAAAATTTGTGAGGTATGTGAATGTCATGTCTGTTTTAATGTTTCAGTAAAGGAGTAGCTTTCTGAAAGCAATATATTTATTTAAACAATATTACATGCCCTCACACTAGTGCTGCCCTTACAGAGACATTAAACAACCACACAAACTGGTTGAAATTATAAAACAGACTATTTACCTATCCTTACTGATGTGGATGCCCCTCTATTTGAAAATGGATAGTTTTAAATTAAATGTTTTCTTTTTTCAAATGTTTTTCTATTTTTAGGCCACTGATGAAGAACAGGTGGTGACTGGGACGAATGCTGGTCAAAGAGGAGAATGTCCTTTCCCCCAAACTGATGCAACAGTGGTTTTAAAGGAGGAGGCTGCCATGGATAATGTAAAAGATGCCACATGCCTTTGCAGTGCTGATGGCGCTTCTTCATGACTACATCAATTATCCTAAAGAGATCGTGAAAATTGGCAGCGATGCCTGATCTGAATTCATGGAGTATGAAACAAACTGTAAGTGTATAGTTTGTAATAAACAAAATGTTAAATGCTTGTTCTGTGTTGTTGTTTAGTAGAAATTGAGTTTACACTCTGTCATTCATATACATGCTCACGTTCTTGTACACATATGTTTCTGATAAATTTTATAATATCAGTGTTAATTTTGTGGTTTATTTACTGTCATGCCAGAATAGTTTGTAAAGAACTTAACTATTAACTAATTGTACAACTATTGTATAATAGTGTTTTTGTATAATATTTTTATACAATATATAAAATTGACCAAAAAATTCAAGTCTGATCTTAAAAGCTATATTCAACAAATGTTCAATGCTTCATTTATAAACTATGTAGCTGTTAATGCCATACTTTTCTGCATTTCTTCTTACATGCATGTTACTTTTGACTGTTTTCTCTTGTTTTAAATAAATATTTACCTTTTGATAGTCATTCTGTAGGTGTAAAAGTGATTTTAAAATGAACAAGATTTGTAGGTTTAATGTCTAGCTCGATTTGGGTTCATTTTAGCCTAGCAGTGTAGTCATTTTAAACCATAAAAAAGCAACCCAGCATGCTGGGTCAAACATAATAACCCAACTTGTTGGGTTATAACAACCCAGCGCTGGGTTCGTCCCTTTTTGGCCCAGCACTGGGTTGCCAAAATAACCCAAATTGGGTTGTTTTTAACCCAGCCGTTTTTAGAGTGTAGTTAAGTGTAATTATATAGTAAATTATTTAAAAGTAATGTTTTCTTCAATATATTTAAATAAATGAATAATAAAAAGTTCGAAATTGATTTTATTAACATTTGTTAATTAAGATTAACCTATATTTTTTAATTCTTTGAAAATGATGTTAATTTTCACTTCATGATACCCATGGCATTAACCAGTGTTAACAAAAACCTGTAAAGTCTCTAAAAAAATGTAACTGACGCTTGAATAGGATCTGTAAAGATAGTCAAACAACATGAAATACTATGTAGTTTTAGACACAATGAATGAATGAAAATGATGTTTACAGTTTTATTCTTTGCTTACCTTAGTGAATATTTAGTGTATAATTTAATATTGTGGTCCGTTTCTCACATGAAACTATGATATGGATTCAGAAGACCATACATGTTATCTTTTCTGTGTTCCACAGAAGAAAAAATAAGTCAAAGAAAGGGTTAAGAATGACACAAGGGTGGATAAACGATGGCAAAATGTTAATCTTTGCCTGAACTATTGTTTTAATAAGATGTAGACCCGGAGATCAAGCGATTCAACATACAATGTTAAACAGCAGTGCGTGTCAAACTGTCATTTTAAGCTTGCCTCTCAAGAACATTTCAGAAAAATGTATTCTATTATTCATCATATGTAATATAAAACTCACATTGACAGTACTGTCACCTGTCTGATGTAGTTTAGCTCATCTTTAAAACATGAAGTTCACATCTTGTAAGCCAATTTCTGTATTACTGTGTGGTTTTGCTATATCGCATGTGAATTTCATTGTGTGTGATGTATCTTACAGGCTGTGGTTATGGAATCAATAGGAATATATTAGCTCAATACAGTTTAGAAACTTTTACATTGTCAGCAGAGAATGACAGAACTAGTGTCATTTAAAGTAAACTCATCAGACTCAAAGAATGAAATAAATCAATAAATATGCATTTTTTAGCAACATTATTATTTTATTTGTCTTCAGGTTTTTAGTCAGCATTTTATTTTGTTGATTGCTCTTAGAACAGGTTGGCTAGTTGAGCTCAAACTGCCAACAAACCATAGGATTGGACAGACTCGCTAATCAATAACCAATTACCAATCAGACAAGACTTTCTTTGCAGTTTCTTTCTACTTTCTTGTGTTGAGCGTGCAAGTGTGTGCCTGTGTGTGCAACCAAGCCTAGCGAGGCTTGGCCCTTGAAGAGAGAATAATTTACACAAAACAATCTGTTGTGTGCTCGGAAATCACATTGCTTATATTGATTTATGGATGCTACAAAATAAAACTTTATGTAAAAATTATGATAGCATCAAATAAATCTTCTACAACGGTCGTTTTTACCATAAAGACACAGACTTTACAAAGTTGCATCATATAAATCTTCTGCAATGTTTGTTTCGTGGAAACTTCATAAATGTTTTTGCTAAAGTGTCTTGGCAATTATTCTCAGGGCAGGACATTATAGACTGGCACTAATCATAAGGCTGGATTTAATGCTTAATACTCAGATTTCTGAGTTTGGATGGCAACCAATCATATTCCACTCCGCCCAAGGCCACTGTGAGATTGGATGGTATCCAGACATCAGTGCAGGGCATTTGTCAGCTGGGATCAGCAGTACTTTGTGAGTGTGAGCAGTAGGGGTGTGCGATATATATCGTCTGCAATAATATCGTAATTGTTGTTTTAATGATGTGCGATTTGACATTATCGAGTATTTTGCAAAAATACATCAAACATCCCTACAGAGCGCACGCATACATTACATAAAGTCTAGACTAGTTTGTGTGAGCATTTAGAGTGTGTTCTTTCACTGCATGATTCAGTCTATTATAATGCATTTAGAATGATCACAAATTCAAGACATGATGGCAGAAAATGTATATATTTATACCACTTCATATAGTTATTCAATTTCACACGAAGAGTGCCGTTTTTCTCCAAAAATTACCATGATTACAAATGTGACATTGAATTCTATAAACAATAAGTTAATTAAGAGACTTACGTTTTAGACACCATATTGCTTGTTTTTGCTCTATTTCGCCAACAAAAATAATTCCGAATACAGCCACGGTTTTTCGTTCTTGAATGAATCAACCATTTAAATGATTCAGTTCAATCGCAATGACTCACTTATTAAAAGTGATTTGCTGCCACCTGCTGGCGGTTTTAATTTCAAATTTCGGCTTTTAAAAAAAAAATTATAGATTTTTTTCATGTTTTAAATCATTTCAAATTTCAGTATTCAATGTTTTATGTGTAATATACCAAAACATTATTTATGTATTTGTAATTGCAGGTTAAATGCATTCATGTCTTGCATTAAACAAAATACATGTGTGTAAATACATCTAAATGCCACTTCAGATGCAGCTTCTGTGTTGATTTAATTTGTTGGTAACAGCCCAAATGTCTTATTATTCTAATTCCCTGATTACATGTAAGAATTTGACTCAAAAGATAATGGACACTTTTAGAAAAAAATGGCTTTATAAAGGTAAAAATGCCCATAAAATGTAAAACTCTGTTTAAACTTATTGGAAAAGATGAATTTATATCAGTATGAACTGACCACCACACAGAATATGAAGAATATTAAAAACATTAGGAGTCAGCTGTCTTAGGCAGTCCTTAAGGTACCAGCACAATAATACACTCAGCAAAATATCGTCTAATTATCGTTATCTATAAAATCCCAGAAAATATCGAGATATTATTTTTTGTCAATATCGCACACCCCTAGTGAGCAGTATAATCTCATTCCTCACAGTGCAAAATGTTTGTCGGTACTGTATATGCATATGTGTGTATGTAATCAAAGCAGTGATATATGTATGCAAAACTGTGTTCCAAGTCATTTTAACTTATATTAAATAATATTTTATTAATAAATGATCTGGAAAGTGTTTCACAACAGTCCACTGGTGCTATAAGCATGGGGAAAACTTTTTTTTTTGTTATAATATATAATAGAATATTGTTATAATATACTTTGCATAATATATTTGTATATTAAATAAGATATTTTACATGAGAAGCATGTTTCATGCGTTTTTTTTGTTCACTCAAAAGTGGGGTTTTCTGTGTCTGCAGTTGTGCAATGTTAACTTTCGTGAATGCAGCCAGAATACATGCAGTCAATTGGAATGCATCCACGTATATCAGTGCACATCCTCACATGAACAAGAACCTAACTATAAAATGTTACCAAACTGCAATAGTAATTCATGCTTAAATTGCATCTGTGATGTTAGTTAGCTATCCCTGTTAATACATTACAATGTGTGCGTTTTACCCTGTGAGCACAACCGAATTACATAAAATTATTTTAGACACTTAAGAGATATTGAATGAAATTACACTTACACTTTTATTGCTAGCTTAAGGAACAGTCAAATCTGTACATCTGTTGTTAAGTCCGTATGGGCTTCCAAACACACCTGAGTCTAATTTAGGTTTTGGTTTCTGATAATTAGATAATGATTAGGTGATTCAGGGACTATTATAAAACCAAACAACTTTATCATACCTTTGTGCTCATAGTTCTAACAACCTTCTATACTGATCACCTCTACATTAATGCAGAATTCAGACTCGCTGCTTTTTGGTTACAAGCCCAGATCGCACTATACAGTCTACAGATATTTTCTATATGTGGGTGTTTCAGCATATGTGTTTGTCCTTGCGATAATAAATGTGTTTTAACCATGCATCACAGGGCACAGTAGCAAAGGCAATGAAAGCCAGTATTTGTGTTTGTGTTTAAATGTGATTCAGGGGCATGCAGGGCAAATTCTCCATACACTCTTAAAAATAAAGGTGATTAAAAGGTTCTTCACAGCTATGCCATAGAAGAACCATTTAGTCAAAGATTCTCTAAAGAACCATCTCTTTCTTACCTTTATATAATCTGAAGAACCTTCATTCACCACAAAGAACCTTTTGTAAAACAAAAAGGTTCTTCAGATGTTAAAGGTTCTTTATGGAACCATTTAGACAAAAAAAGGTTATTCTATGGCATCATGAAGCACCTTTATTTTTAAAGGGGTCATATGATGCGATTTCAAGTTTTCCTTTCTCTTTGGAGTGTTACAAGCTGATTGTGCATAGATAAGATCCCTGAAGTTGCAAAGACTAAAGTCTCAAAACCAAAGAGATATTCTTTATCAAAGTTAAGACTCTGCCACGCCCCCCTAAAACGGCTCGTTCTAACACGCCCCCACATATCTACCTCACTATGTGGAAATATTAGCATAATGCCGCCCAAATGT
>NW_015506027.1:892182-896433 GCF_001515645.1 Sinocyclocheilus grahami
GGCCAATCAGAGCAGACTGTGCTTGTCGGAAGGAGGGACTTTGTAGAAAACAAAGCGTTTGAGAGAGGCGGGGCATATAGGACCTACAATAACGTACAGTATTTGAAAAATAATGTGTTTTTTGAACATTAAAGCATGTCAACATATTCTGTTACACCAAATATACAAAAAAAATGATCTTTAAAAAAGCATCATATGACCCCTTTAAGAGTGTAGTCATGCACAAACAGCTGTTTGGCAGTAACTGGCAATGCTCTTTCCACCAAAGCTGCCTTGAAAATATAGGCTTTCACTTGAAACGTATGAATTCAAAAGCGTGTGTGTGTGTGTGTGCATAATCTAAGGCCACCTTACATGCTGATCTCATCCAGAGCAGTGACTGGCACTGGTCTACATCTTAGAGCACCTATTTTAGGTGTTTATATGCTTGCATTACACAACTGAAATGATTTGGGTATGAAGACCAGTACAGCAACCAACATGTATGTATATGTATGTATATATTTATACCACTTCATATAGTTATTCAATTTCACACGAAGAGTGCCGTTTTTCTCCAAAAATTACCATGATTACAAATTTGACATTGAATTCTATAAACAATAAGTTAATTAAGAGACTTACGTTTTAGACACCATATTGCTTGGATATTATTTTTTGTCAATATCGCACACCCCTAGTGAGCAGTATAATCTCATTCCTCACAGTGCAAAATGTTTGTCGGTACTGTATATGCATATGTGTGTATGTAATCAAAGCAGTGATATATGTATGCAAACTGTGTTCCAAGTCATTTTAACTTATATTAAATAATATTTTATTAATAAATGATCTGGAATGTGTTTCACAACAGTCCACTGGTGCTATAAGCATGGGGAAAACTTTTTTTTTTGTTATAATATATAATAGAATATTGTTATAATATACTTTGCATAATATATTTGTATATTAAATAAGATATTTTACATGAGAAGAATGTTTCATGCGTTTTTTTGTTAACTCAAAAGTGGGGTTTTCTGTGTCTGCAGTTGTGCAATGTTAACTTTCGTGAATGCAGCCAGAATACATGCAGTCAATTGGAATGCATCCACGTATATCAGTGCACATCCTCACATGAACAAGAACCTAACTATAAAATGTTACCAAACTGCAATAGTAATTCATGCTTAAATTGCATCTGTGATGTTAGTTAGCTATCCCTGTTAATACATTACAATGTGTGCGTTTTCCCCTGTGAGCACAACCGAATTACATAAAATTATTTTAGACACTTAAGAGATATTGAATGAAATTACACTTACACTTTTATTGCTAGCTTAAGGAACAGTCAAATCTGTACATCTGTTGTTAAGTCCGTATGGGCTTCCAAACACACCTGAGTCTAATTTAGGTTTTGGTTTCTGATAATTAGATAATGATTAGGTGATTCAGGGACTATTATAAAACCAAACAACTTTATCATACCTTTGTGCTCATAGTTCTAACAACCTTCTATACTGATCACCTCTACATTAATGCAGAATTCAGACTCGCTGCTTTTTGGTTACAAGCCCAGATCGCACTATACAGTCTACAGATATTTTCTATATGTGGGTGTTTCAGCATATGTGTTTGTCCTTGCGATAATAAATGTGTTTTAACCATGCATCACAGGGCACAGTAGCAAAGGCAATGAAAGCCAGTATTTGTGTTTGTGTTTAAATGTGATTCAGGGGCATGCAGGGCAAATTCTCCATACACTCTTAAAAATAAAGGTGATTAAAAGGTTCTTCGCAGCTATGCCATAGAAGAACCATTTTTGGTTCTACAATGAACCATTTAGTCAAAGGTTCTCTAAAGAACCATCTCTTTCTTACCTTTATATAATCTGAAGAACCTTCATTCACCACAAAGAACCTTTTGTAAAACAAAAAGGTTCTTCAGATGTTAAAGGTTCTTTATGGAACCATTTAGACAAAAAAAGGTTATTCTATGGCATCATGAAGCACCTTTATTTTTAAAGGGGTCATATGATGCGATTTCAAGTTTTCCTTTCTCTTTGGAGTGTTACAAGCTGATTGTGCATAGATAAGATCCCTGAAGTTGCAAAGACTAAAGTCTCAAAACCAAAGAGATATTCTTTATCAAAGTTAAGACTCTGCCACGCCCCCCTAAAACGGCTCGTTCTAACACGCCCCCACATATCTACCTCACTATGTGGAAATATTTGCATAATGCCACCCAAATGTGCCCGCAAAGAAAGAAGGCGTGGTTTCAGTAACCGCAGTTAGTGTTGAAGCAGCCATGTCAGGGAGACGCTGTGTGTTTCTAGGCGAAAGCAAAAGCACTTTATTTGGCCTTCCGAAAGTAGATGCATTTAGGAATCTTTAAGATGACTTACAACAGAACAGCAATGCATTTTATGGACAACCCGCAGTAGTTAGTGTTGAAGCAGCGTGTCAGGGAGATGCTGTGTTTCTCTAGGCGAAAGCAAAAGCACTTTATTTGGCCTTCCGAAAGTAGATGCATTTAGGAATCTTTAAGATTACTTACAACAGAACAGCAATGCATTTTATGGATGACCGTTTCGTGAACCTAGGAGAGGAGGTAATTCTGACTTTGTTACATTTCCGATGAGTGCTAGCGGTGTTTGGCCAATCACAAAGCACTGGGTCAGCTGGCCAATCAGAGCAGACTGTGCTTGTCGGAAGGAGGGACTTTGTAGAAAACAAAGCGTTTGAGAGAGGTGGGGCATATAGGACCTACAATAACGTACAGTATTTGAAAAATAATGTGTTTTTTGAACATTAAAGCATGTCAACATATTCTGTTACACCAAATATACAAAAAAATGATCTTTAAAAAAGCATCATATGACCCCTTTAAGAGTGTAGTCATGCACAAACAGCTGTTTGGCAGTAACTGGCAATGCTCTTTCCACCAAAGCTGCCTTGAAAATATAGGCTTTCACTTGAAACGTATGAATTCAAAAGCGTGTGTGTGTGTGTGTGCATAATCTAAGGCCACCTTACATGCTGATCTCATCCAGAGCAGTGACTGGCACTGGTCTACATCTTAGAGCACCTATTTTAGGTGTTTATATGCTTGCATCACACAACTGAAATGATTTGGGTATGAAGACCAGTGCAGCAACCAACATTTTGTTTTGAATAAAGTGCCTGAAGACATAATTTACTGATTCATATCTTTACAACATTTTGAAAATTGCAACACTCAATATATGAGGTAGGAATTTATAACTCAGAATAAAGAATCAAGAGGAGAAAAGATGTCAAAAATGGGTAGATGTAAATTATTAATTATATTTTAGCTCATTATATTTTAGTATTTTTTTTAAATCCCATTATATTTTTTATATCCTTATACTGAATTAGATACCTTCTATACCATCAGAATAATTGTAGTCATTTTTTTTCTATCGTAAACAGGTACTCTGCTAGGGAGAATTTTTAGAAATCGTACAGAACAGAATGTCTCTGCACATTGCCCTGGTATATAAAAATGTATTTTAACATTGGGGAAAAAAATAAATGTCACCTTTAAGCCTTGAGCTGTGAAGTTATTTGGTCTTGCCCTCTGAAAGACCACCTGAACCTCCATGGTGCTTAGCTCTGTAAGAGGCACAAAGACTTACCCTGAGAGTTGTTCCTAAGACGTGCCGTCATAAAGGCAAAAATGTGGTCTTAAGCTTTATCCCCCCTTAGGGTGAAGGAACATACATTCATTCTCTGCTATTTTATAGTATCATAAATTGAACCTTGTCAGCTTTATTCCATTGGGAGATAGATTGGTTTGTCATTCCTTGTGTCACCCCCTCTATAGCAAAGGTTTCCTTTTCACCCCTTCACACACAGAAAGGCTAGATGAATAGAATAGGGATTTTTTTTTAGCTATTTACTAAAAAAATGTGTAGTGGTAATGGTAACACATAGAGATAGATGAGGTTCAGAAATCCTATTGCAAAAATGTACAGTACCTACCATTCTAAACTTTGGGGTCAGAAGATAATTTTACTTCAGATCATTTATTTAAAATAAAATAAAATACAATTATCTTCTGACCCCAAAGTTCTAAGACTTTTTCTATGTACACAAAATGTATTTATATATATGTTTTAACTTGATGAGTGGCAGTATTATTATTATTAAGTTTTTGTAAATTAAAATTCTGTAAAATCCAAGTTAAAACATGTATATGTTTTATATATATGCATATGTTTATATATATATATATATATATATATATATATAT
>NW_015506027.1:896451-918839 GCF_001515645.1 Sinocyclocheilus grahami
AGTATACATACTTGTTTGTATCATATGATAAGTAGTAGTGTCATTTCAATGTCTCATTACATTTTTGAGAAAAGACATACAGTAGTCAACATTTGAAGTGGATCAAAAAGTTGTTCTAAGACAAGAATGCAATTTGGTTTTAGGTTTTAGGACAACTTTAGTGAAAGGTTTTGATCCACTTCAAATGTTGACTAGTGTTATATGATGTTTGACTTTTGAATCCTCTCTGATGCAATTTAAGTGAGGTTGTCAGACAGTTCTTAAGACGCAAAAGACTGACATTTCACACCTACTCATGATGAGAGATTTCTTGGATAATTTCTTCTCTACTCCAGAAGTAGACAAGTGTGAGTGCTTTAACCCTGAACTTACTCTTGCATCATCTGTTTTGCCTCCCTATGTGCCATCAGCAATGTTCTCTTGCTGGTTTCTTCTTTCCATGCTTACATCTGTGCTGTCCATGGTGCTGAATGTGAGCTGGTGTTTTAACAAGAGCAAAACAACAGAGTCGTCATTTCTGTACTTTTCAAAATTTGATGATGAAAAAAAAGAAAATCTGTACTTCTCAAAATTTGATGATAAAAACAAAATTACAACCATAAAAACAAGCTTTATAAAGGCCAAAAGAAACCTAAATGTCTTTTAGGGTTCCCTCCAATGTGTATTAATATAAATTTCATAAAAAGTTGTTTTACAGACAGATACTTTGTATTAATTAATTGTATTAATAATTAAATGGATAAAATGATAACCGGATGAACTTTTTGTTATCATACACACCCTCATATTATTCCAAACCTGTATGATTTATTTTCATCTGTGAAATATATATGACCATATATAATTATTTATCAGTCTCTTGATTAGAATACAACCAGATAATACACACAATTTGTATGCAATGTTAAAAAAGACAAAGTATTTAGTGTGACCTCTCCTTACACTTAAACCTAAATGGAATGGAACCCCAATTAATGTCATTGCTAACACATGTATTTGTCCTACTTTTTCATGTCAAAATGACTGTTGTGTAAAAGGTATTAGACCTTTCTCACAACAGTCACTTTGACATAAAATAGTAGGTTTGTGCAAGACATGCTTCAGCATTACACACACGTATTTTATAATCCTTTGGAAGATTGACAAGTCTAAATTTCAATCCCATTCAAAATGCCAAAGACCACAATTTGATAGACAAAAAAAAAGCATAATTTTGCATAAGCAAGGCCACTCTGAAAGGAAAATCAGCAAAATCAATCAGTGTATCTGAAAGGATACACAAGATGTGGTATTCAAGCTGTTATAAATAATTTTGAAGAATCAGAAGAAGTCAAGGACTGGAAGGCCAAGAAAACTTTCAAAATCTGATGAGAAGTTTCTCAGACTGCAAGAAGTCCACCAAGGACCTGGCTCAGCATCTGGCAGCTTCATCAGGATGCCAAGTTGACCCTTCTACAGTCTGAAGAAGTTTGACCAGGAATGGACTTTGTGGAAGAGCAGAAGCCAACAAATCTTTTTTTTTTTTTCAGAAGGGTAAGATATGCAAAAGTTGTCAAAAAATTGGAATGAGTATTATGGAGTAACAAATCCAAGTTTGATGTTTTTAGGTCCAGTCGTTGACAATCCGTGAGAAGAAGAGTTGGAGAGAGATAGTAGATTGAGTGCTTGTGCGGCCTTCAGTAAAACACGTTGGAGGTCTATCCTGGTTTAGGGCTGTGTATCTGTCAGTTGGTAATGTCCGAATTGATGGGATCATGAACACTGTAAAGTACAGACTGATTTTAATTCATTGTGCCATTCTTTCTGGACAGTGCCTGATTGTTTTAGTACTTCTGAGAAACAAGGTCTACATGGATTTAATCCCACCAATGATTTTGTGATTAACTATCAAACAGAACCCACTGAGTTAGGACATCACAGGGGTCGCCACAGCAGATAAAAAAGGTGTCTACATTTAGGATCTCAGCAGCTGTGTGGGATTGAAGTGTGTCATTAAACGAGAGGAAAAACAATGAAAGAGAGATAATGAAGAACAGGTGGACATCTGGGAGGAACACAGAATTGTCATGCCTGAATGACATTCACACAAATTCTCTCTCTTCATTCGATGTCCTGCTTTGCATTGTGTAAGGATGGAAGGAGAAGAATGAGGCATTGAAGTGTGGACACAGATTTTGGATCTGTTTGATTGGAATGGAAATATAGATTAAAGGATAACACTCTAGCCGAAGTGGCTTCTTTTCATGTAAATGTCTAGGAGGTTATTTGCATGTGTCAGCTTCTGAGCCGCCAGGTGACTAATTTCACAAGCCAGTCGTGTTGGGTTTAGATAAAAGAAGTATTCAACATACTGCTGAATGTTGAGTGTTGAACGTCTATGTCAAGCTAGAGCAATTAAAATAAAAATGTAAAAGCTTGCTTGTATGAGTTTATCATATGCACAAACCTTCACTACCCTGTCATTGCTCACTTTTGATTTGAATGTGTCCTTTTATGATCCCCGTCTGCTGCACTGCTCATTTACCCATGATCAAAAACAATAATACTGTCCATCTCAGCTTTGAACATCCCACATCTAGTGGCAGCACACGTAGTGTTGGGTAGGAGGGTGTTTCTGAGGTAATTAGAGAAGATAGTGTTTTACTCCATTAGACTGACATCATCTGGATTTAATTATACAGTGTGAGACAGCAAGTGCAGATACTGCAGCTCCAAACTGCTTCTATTGTTCAAGCGATCAATGAAGTACTCCTCACTATAATATAAAACAGTTGGCTTCTGCCACTGACGTGCTACTATAAGTACTGTGCATGGATGAATGACTTGGTTTATTTCTTTCTGTGCCTTTTTGACATCCTTTAAGTCCTCTTATTTTATGTACAGCAAGTGTAGACCCAATGTAAATAAGCAATTCTTTACAGTTTAACTTCTTTGATTGTGAAGGGAGTTTCCACAGGAGTGCAGGCCTACTTGATTGAAAAATATTTGAAGGCAACATTCTGATGTTTTAATTTATGAATAAATTACTTTACGACACACACACGTGTGTGTGTGTGTGTCAGGTTTTGTCTACATTGTGGGGACCAAATGTCTAGCAGAAATGTCCAGAGTAGGCTTAGGGTAAGGGGATAGAATATACAGTATTTACAGTATAAAAATCATTGCCTATGGAAAGTCCCCATAAAACATTAGTAAAATAAAATAATTGTAGATAATATTGTATAAATTCTCATTGTGTGTGAACTGTATAATAATAATAATACGTATTATTATTATTATTATTATTATTAATCAATCATTTATTACAGTATTTCTTGTTGATTGATCTGTTTTTGAAAATAGTCAAGATTAAACCATTACACATGTTTCTATACTACTGTATGAAAACCATTCTGTCACTACATGTTTATTACTTACAGTATGTGAATTGTAGACTGTGTTTGTGTCCACAAGTGAAGACACATGGCCACACTCTAACCACACAACAAAAAAACTCAGAAAGCGAAGAAATGGGGAACCTGCTCTTGTGGACCTTCACTGTACTTCATTGTCGATATATTGATCTGGTTGGCTGGAAGGTCGATCAATGTCAAAAGGGAGTGCTGTGCTTTGAAGCTATTCTAAGGGCTGAATTCTCATGCCCAGATTCTTAAGCATTAAAAAAAGATTGAGCCTCAGATCAGTTTATAAGGGTAACACACAAAATCATTCTTAATAATATAGAGACTTTATATATGGTGATTTCATATTTTAATGCATTCATGAATGTGACTGGCGTTAAGATGCATTGTATGGTGTGTGTTTATTCAGAGCCACAGCAGAGGTTCTGTTGTGGAAGAGGATGCATAGGTCAGTAGGATCAAAGTTGCACAGAACGAGAAGACACTGAATCCAGTGATCCACAGCATGTATCCCTGTATGCATGAACGCACAGACACACACACACCGACCAACCAGAGTGCATTCATCCATGTACACACACACACACACACACACACACACACACACAGTCTCTGACAGCTCAGATATCACATATAGCTTCATGTTGAACACATTAACTTTACATCTATTATTTTCATTATTTTCATGAATCTGATTTAAATTTAAATGAGTATGGTTTATGTAAATGACATTACAACATGACATTATTTTCCTATTTCCTGTCTTGCTTTAACTTGTTTATCTTATTTTATTATGCAGGGTCCTATAATCAGTTTCTGTCTTCGATGTGTGTGTGTTTCAGGACAGTCCTCTGGTCTTACAGTCAGACCGCAATGTGACGGTGAATGCACGAAATAACCTTGGCCAGCTGACAGGACAGCTCACTGTGGGTGAGTGGCATTTTTAAACTATATTTTCATGGACATGTCACCTGAGTTCATACTTTCTCATTTCACAGCGGGCCTTTTCATTTATAGCTGATGTGTTTTTCATACACACATCTATTATCTATGTATTGTGTTTGCTACTACAATATTTCCTTTTTTGAACTCCTACAGCATTGCCGTATAAACCTTAATATGTAATTTCTTTCTTCTTCTTCTTTTTTTTGGCACTTCATTGTACTCCTGGCATCTGCTCATTTACATGAAATGAGTTAATCGAATTTGAATAAGGAAATTATTCTTTGTGTTCACACTTTCAGAATTCATCATTGTTAATAAGTTGCCAGAAAACATCAAATAAATTGTGGTTGCTATTACTTAATTACCTAGATGGCATTTTAGTAAATGACACCCTGAAGGGCTTTTGGGCCTAGATTTTTTTTCTTTCCTTTTCATGGATTGTATTATATTCAGATACGAAATTGGAAGAACACTAAAATCTGGTAATTCCTGCCCACCCAAACTGTTATAGTTATGTAGGTTTTGTTTAAGGTTTCTTGTCTTTTGTCTGGCTTCCCTGATTGCGTTCAAGCATTTTCTTGCCCAGGTAATTATTTCTTGTGTAGTTAAACCCTTTGTGACTTTGTCAAGTCTTGTCTTTTGATGTGTATTTTAATTGGCAGTGTTTTGTTTCCTGGGATTTCACTTTTGTATGTTACCTTTGATTTTTTTAATATGAAGCTGCACTTAGATTCCAAAACCTATTAGACTAAATTTTAGACTCTACAAGACCCAAAGCGTTACAACCGCCTCCTAAAAAACACAATTACCTGTGTTGAAAGCCTTTTGTGATTGTATGTGATTGTACATATTGTGTTTTTGGTTGAGTATGTGATGATGGTGTAGAGAGTGGTGCTGCTTTTACAGTTTGAGGTCAGTAAGGTTTTTTTTTTCTCTCTCATTCCAAATCAATCCAATTTGTAGGGCACCAAATCTACATATTGGAATGATTTGTGAAGGATCTTGTGACACAGAAGTCAATGCTGAATATTCAGCTTTGCCATCATTGGAATAAATTACATTTTAAAATATATGAAAATAGAAAACAGTTATTTTAAATTGTAATATTATTTCACAATATTACTGCTTACTGACTTTTTGATCAAATACTTAAACCTTGATGAATGTTGGAGACTTCTTTCAAAAACATTAAAATATCTCACAGATCACAAACTTTTGAATCGATTGGATTGAGCAACACATTAAGTCAGAAAAACCCTGTTGCACTAATCCTGTAATCTTGTGTTTTTGTTTTCAGTTGGTGCTCAGTTTCACCATCACATTTTAAAAGACAGCAAGCTGTATTCTGGGGCCGGCTGCCCGCCGTGCTCAGGATCTCCATCAATTACTGTTCTATCTCAATGCAGCCACGGGGGGTTCTGGAGTTCTTGTGTTTTCTGGTGTTTTTCCAGTGAATCCTCTTCCCTTGTCAGGGATTTTTTTTCCCACTCCAGGGTATGCAAGGCAGAATGTTTATGTTTGCGTGTATAAAAAGAGCTACCTGACTCAAACTAGCTGTAAGTTCAGAGTAGAAGCAACCACCCCTAAAGCCAGAAGAAATCTAGATGCTCTCCTTCACTTACTGCTCATGGACTACAGCAGATCACAGCTTTGCTGTGCAAAGGAAAATAGAGAAAGCAACAACCACACACGTTTTCCCTGTATTAGTAACTGGCACCAAAGAAAAACTTTCTTGTTTTTTTTCTTTGAATCTCCACTGGTTGTGGCTGTTTTATTTTGGTTAGCGCTGCAAAATTCAGAATTGAATAATTGGCTCTTATTTAATTCATGGAAAACTATATTGTTTCTGTGTAAACTACAAAAACGTTCATTCTATAGGTATGTGTGCAGAAGTGTATAGTCTTTCTTTACAAAGTAACATTGCCAAATACTGGCCTCTCATGCATAAAACAGTCTTTTTAGTTGTTTTCCAAATCCGTGTGAATGTGGATCGTTTTGACAGTGTTGCTGTTTGTACGCAAAGGAAAAACTTTTCTGTTTGTGTTCCTCTTTTATTCACAGGTGGGAAAAATGTGAACTATCTGTTGGGTAAAACACAACATAACAGTCTTCTCTGCTGGGAAATGCTGAATTAATGTTCACATATGCCTTTAGAAATTGAAAAACCTGGTTCTAAGTATAGCATATAGATCCGCTTTCCTAGCAAAAACACAGCAAGCATTATCTGACTTATGGCCTCTTTTATGATAAATGCAAATATTTTAAATGAAATCTCAGGCTATTTGTGTCCCATGGTACTTTATTAAGTACACAGCAAGACTACAAATTAACCAGTGTCAATGAAAGTAATAAAAATGCCCCAGATATGTAATGTTTAGGGGCACAAGTCATTCCCCATAGAGACCCCCCTCTTCTGTTCAGACTCAATATTTGTTTAGTATTGATTTAGTGCCTTTGCAGTCACCATAGTGAGTTACAGCTGTCAGATGTCTATATTCACTGTCTCAGAGGGGAGTATTGTTGGTTGTGTATAGCTGATATATTATATTGCATGTTTGTAATATTAATTATTATAAAATTATTATTATACACATTTATATATAATTTATTTAATAATTTATTTATTTTACTTAAATTAATTCAAGCATTTGACGAAAAATGATGCCAAATAATGAAGGTGAAAAATCTCAATAATGCAAAATAAAACGTACTTTTCTCTTACACAACTTTAAGCAGATGCTATGTGAATTTACTTCTACACTGAAGGTTTGTTACCAATTTGGAGTCACCTACCACTCTCACCAGTTTGCCCTCTATATCCTCTCTTTGACATTTACCCACTGTGCCAGGATGTTGCCTTCAGGCTGTCACTGATCTTTCGAAATTGTCTGAATATTTAGGGAATTTTGTAGCACGGATTAGCTCCTAAACAGGCAGCAATGTTACACTGTATCACCTCTCGCTCCCACACTCCTGTTTGCTGTTTGTTTCCCTCCTCTCCTTGTTCTCTCGTCCCTGAACCCACTCGCTGCAAGAACATTAATCTTCAAACAGAAATTGTATAGAGGTGCTGAGAGCCAGAGAGCTCGGCCATCCTCTGATAGCTTGGTCCAAGAGTGCAGAGGTCTCTGTTTTTATAATATGGCCCATAAGTTCAGGTGATTGATGCACCGTTGCGTTATGGTGAGCGTGACTTTATCCTGTGTTCATAGGGGAGTCGCTTAAATATCTGAGAGGTGTAGTCTATCATAGTCTTTGTAGTTTTAGGCTGAAGGTTCAGAATCTTGGGGTTACAAACTAATATGGGGTCACTGGAATTGCAGATGACATTCATATGAACTGCAAATTATTCAGGGAATATACTTCTTCAACTTAGGACACTTTTTCCCAGGGCCTGATTTTTACAGAAATTCCCGGTTACACTTTACTTGAAGGGGTGTGCATAAGACTGACATGACACCTTCATAATCATGACACGACACCTACATAATCAAGACATGACTCATGTCATGAATATGAAGGTTTTTTATGCATGTTTATGACAACTGTCATTAAGTGTCATTCGCTCAGTTATGTAATTTTTTATGCAAAGATGACATTGTTTGAGATGTCTTTGTTATGGGCTATGGTTAGGGGTAAGGGTAGGGTTAGGTTAGGGTTAGGTCAAATAATGTCATATTTGCATTAAAAATGACATAACTGAGCGAATGACTCTCAATGAAAGTTGTAATAAACATGCATAAAACCTCCTTCATATTCATGACATGTGTCATGTCATGATTATGAAGGTGTCATGTCAGTCTTATGCACACCCCTTCAAGTAAAGTGTTACCAAATTCCCTTATAATTTTTTTTTTTTATTGTTTTTTTTATGTATGCTGGTTTGTTTGTTTCATTGTTTATTTATTTAAGACTTGAAAAGCCTTTTTATTCCTTTCATCTGAATTATTTTTTTTTAATTACTTATGTATTTTATTGCTTTACCCTAAATAATGAAAAATCACAACAGAATATGTTTTTATTGTACAACATATCAAATCAAGCTGATATTGTAAAACTATTTGAAAATTGTGTAAAAAATGCATAAGGTAGGTACTGTAGGTAGGGGTGTAACGATTCACCCGTTTTCTTGATGCATCGATTACAAACCCTGATGATGCATATCCATCGATCTTGAAACATGGATTTTTGAATCGTAGATTGCGGACAGTAATCATTTTAAAGCGCTAAGAATCGCAATTTCTATAGCGATTCAATGCTTTCAAAATATATACACATTAAATTACTACAAGCACAAATTAATGGAGACTTTGAACAGTGTTCGTGCCATCGCATTACTCCTTCACGTGCTCGATTATTTACAGCCAGTGACTGTCACAGGATTGCGCTCGCGCTCCGTTCGTCTCAGTGACACATTTTTTGAGCAGCTGATGTGTGATCTCTCCTTAGTACCCGTGGCCAGTAATGCTAAAATTAAGTAGTTTTCAATGGCTCTCGGTCATACCATCGACATTACCTGAACAGTCGAAGGCTGCGCATTTATTACATGGACGGAGCAAAAATGTAAGTGTCTAAAGCATATGCACAGTTCCATTGAATGATAAATGTGTTTTAACAATGTCGTTGAACCGAATGTACGAATGAAACTGTTAAAATAACCACAGCATTAACAACAACCTTGAAATAAGAGTGTGATCATCTGATAATCAAATGCATGAAAGTGGCATTTTTTTCTATAACAAACAGACATCGGGCATGTTTTCTTTCAGAATCATCATTCACCGATGTAGAGGAAAAGTTAAAAAGCTACTATAGCATTTTAGATAATGAAAATGAGATAAAGAAGTTTTCGCACTGAAAGAGAAGTGATCTTGTGCTTATAGAACTTAAGACGTGCCAGGCTATATTCAAATTTAATTGTGAATCATATCGAATTGAATCGTTCTGAATTTGCAAAAATCCTTCTTGAGTCGAATCGAAAACCTATGAATCGTGAATCGAATCGATTCGCTGTCTAACCAAAGATTCACAGCCCAATAGTAGGCCTAGTGGTATCGACGGTCACGTGAAATGTGTAAAGTGAAATTAATGAAATTGTCGATCATTTAATTTATAGTAGATTTGCTTTATTACATTGCATCAATTAATTATTTTCCAATCAGAGGCATTTTGATTCATCACCGCGGAGTTGTTCAGTGTGTGCGCTCATTGACTGAATTCTGATGAATATGCTAGCATTCACAAATAATCTCATCAGCATATTTAACAAACTGCAGAAAAGAGATTGATTGTAGACAGCTTCAGTAATTATAACGAGAGTTTTTGCAAAAATGCATAACTCAATAACTAAATGCATAACCGCTTTAGACTGTTGATCGCTTTTATGTTCCCCTTCAGGAACTCGAGCTGCGTCGAGAAACGCTTTGGGAACGCCCCTGCGTGACTGCGTTCTGAAGCACGTGTAAAATCAGTCCAATGGAGCAGCGAGACGTCACAAGCAGGGTGACGTGAGCAACCAGGAAATATAAAAGCGCAACGACAGAGCGCAAGTTAGCTTCTGCTCTTCAGTAGCGCTCTGTGTATGTGCCAGTCTTATTTAATTAAATTAAATTCAAATTTATTTGTATAACGCGTTTTACGATACAAATCGTTGCAAAGCAACTTTACAGAAAATTAAGTTTCTACAATATTTAGTAGTAGTTTATCAGTGGTGACTGTCAGTTTATGTACATATGGCAGAAATGTACGGGAAGATCAATTAAAAATGTAATCAAACGGAAGATGAACACTATTAACAGCAATTATTATATGATGCAATCAAACTTGTAGCAAACTTTGGGTAGTTCTGTATGTTGTTTCAGGGTTGGCATCTTCTGAGGTCTTCTGAGGGGTTTGCATCATCTCTTCTCGGGTGTTCTGGATCCAGACTCAAGCTTATGTAAATCCTAGTTGCAAAAACAGAGAAACAAATAGAGACATAATTAGCGTAGCTGCTGTTCCAACCAAGTAAAATTAATTTGTTTAACACAAACTAAAGAATAATAATGTGCATTTGATCAGATATAACTGCAGTCCAAGATTATTAGATGTATTATTTGAATGCCTGGCCAAAGAGATGAGTCTTTAATCTAGATTTAAACAGAGAGTGTGTCTGAACCCTGAACGTTATCAGGAAGGCTATTCCAGAGTTTGGGAGCCAAATGCAAAAAAGCTCTACCTCCTTTAGTGGACTTTGCTATAGGTACTACCAAAAGTCCAGAGTTTTGCGACCTTAGGGAGCGTGATGGATTGTAGCGTGGTAGAAGACTAGTTAGGTACGCAGGAGCTAAACCATTAAGGTCCTTGTAGGTAAATAATAATATTTTGTAACTGATACAGAACTTAACAGGTAGCCAGTGCAGAGACTGTAAAATTGGGGTAATATGATCATATTTTCTTGACCTGGTAAGGACTCTAGCCGCTGCATTTTGAACTACCTGTAGCTTGTTTATTTAAGAAGCAGGACAACCAGCTAGCAGTGCATTACAATAGTCCAGTCTAGAGGTCATGAATGCATGAACTAACTTTTCTGCAGCTAACATGTTTCGTAGCTTGGCAATGTTTCTAAGATGGAAGAATGCTGTTTTTGTAACATGGGAAACATGATTTTCAAAAGACAAGTTGCTGTCTAATATAACACGCATATTTTTGACTATAGAGGAAGTAACAGTACATCCGTCTAGTTGCAAATTGTAATCCAAGAGATTCTGTGTACTGTTTTTTGGTCTAATAAGTAATATATCTGTCTTATCCGAATTTAATAGGAGAAAATTATTGGTCATTCAATCTTTTACATTTTTAACACAGTCTGTTAGCTTAGATAATTTAGAAGTTTCATCTGGTCTCGTTGAGATATATAGTTGAGTATCATCAGCCTAACGGTGGAAACTAATCCCGTATTTTTTAATAATATTAACAAGGGGCAACATGTGTATTGAAAATAGCAGAGGACCTAGGACAGATCCTTGTGGCACTCCATATTTTACTGGTGATAATTGAGATGACGCCCCATTTAAATAAACAAAGTGGTAGCAATCGGACAGGTAGGATCTAAACCATCTTAAAGCCTGCCCTTGAATACCTGTATAGTTTTGTAATCGATCTAAGAGTATGTAATTTTTCTATGAGTATGTCATTTTTTTAATTTGTCAATATTTACTGTTGTCTGTCAGTTCACAAGCAGAAATATGCCAAAATCCAAGTCTAAGTCTATGGCGAGCGAACGGCATTACAGATGTTGTGTTCCTCCCTGCCCACGATATCTGGCAGCGGGGGATACACACAATCTGTGTGTTGTTTGTTTAGGAGCGGAGCATGCACGATCAGCTCTAGAGGGAGCTGATTGTCATGACTGCGAGTTGCTCTCGCTGTTGCCGAGGTGCAGCGTAGACTGTTGTCATGGGGATCGCAAGTGGATTTAGTGGAGGGATCCGAGATGGGCTCGTCCTTTTTTCGGTCCTCACCTGCTAGATCCACGGCTCCCTCTCAGGAATCGGAAGCCCGCGCTGCGGTTTCTTCCCCCTGGAGATAGAGCCAGACACTTCATCTATCTTCCTACAAAGAGGTGGATGTGATGAGTGTCGAGACACTCACCCCGCACGTTCACGAAGTGCGTGGATGCTGCTCTGGCTCCTCTGAGACTCCAGGGCATCCGCATACTCAATTTCATCAATGATTGGTTGATACTAGCTCAATCAGAGCAGATGGCGGCTCGGCATCGAGATGTTGTCCTCGCCCATATGAGAAAGCTGGGGTTAAGACTAAATGCCAAGAAAAGTGTGCTTTCTCCACTACAGAGAACCACTTATTTGGGCGTGGTGTGGGATTCGACCACGATGCAGGCACATTTATCTCCTGCTCGTATCGAGTCAATCCTCACGGCAGGAAACAGAGTAAGAGAAGGCCAGTCACTCACTGTCAAACTGTTTCAAAGGCTGTCGGGTCTGATGGCAGCGGCGTCCAATGTGATACCTTTTGGCCTGCTGTACATGAGACCCATCAAGGTCATGCGGCGATGCTTATGTGCCTTGGACATGTGGAAGAAATGTTGGTTCCTGGCTCAAGGCCCGATGTTAGGGAATCCTTGTACTCGTGTAACACTAATGACAGATGCCTCTCTCACGGGCTGGGGGGTGATCATGAGTGGCCGCTCTGCCCAGGGTCTGGGGGAAGGCCGTCAACTTCCTTCCAGACCTGTGGGGACAAAATGTGCTTGTCCACACAGACAACACATCGGTGGTCTCCTACAGCAATCGTCAGGGGGGTCTGCGTTCGAGCCCCTTATACAAGCTGGCGCGCCAGAACCTTCTGTGGGCTCAGGGGAAGCTACTAAGAGCAGTCTACATCCCTGGGTATCTCAATCAGGGGGCAGATATCCTGTCGAGGCAGGGGCTGAGGCCTGGGGGATGGAGACTCCACCCCGAGGTGGTGGAGTTGCTTTGGAAGGAGGATCTTTCACCCCCGCGCGGAGTTGTGGAAGCTGTGGACGTGGCCCCTGAGGTGGCACAGCTCCTAGCATCTGGTCTCTCAACTGAGGTTGTTGAGACTATACTCCAGTCCAGAGCTCCCACCACAAGGAAACAGTACGCCTTGAAGTGGAAGCTTTTCACTTCCTGGTGCGGACAGCAACTGCAGGACCCAGTCAACTGCCTAATTGGTACAGTTCTGGAGTTTCTGCCAGAACAATTCTCCGCAGGGTTATCTCCCTCCACTCTGAAGCTATACGTGGCAGCCTTAGCTGCTTACCACATCCTTCTGGGTGGTCAATCATTGGGAAGACACCCACTTGTCACTCGTTTCCTCCGTGGCACCCTGAGGCTGAGGCCAGTACAGCGCACTAAGGTGCCCTCATGGGACCTGGCAGTGGTTCTGGAGGGCTTGTGCAATGCCCCCAGTTGAACCCATAGAAGAAGTTCCAGTCAAGTTTCTCACGCTCAAGGCTATTTTTCTCCTCGCTATTTCCTCACTTAAAAGGATCTTCAGGCACTTTCTTTTTAATTCCTGGAGTTTGCATGGTTAGGGCATTCCTTTACCCGAGGGTCGGGTATGTCCATAAGGTGCCCACTTCTTTGCCAGGGCCCATAGTACTTCAGGCATTCTGTCCACCTCCGTTCCAGGAAGTAGGCCATGAAAGGCTTAATTTGCTCTGTCCAGTACGAGCACTGGACGATTACGCACACAGAGCTGCCCCGTGGCCTAAGGCAGATCAGCTGTTTGTTTGCTTTGGTGTGCCCAAGAAAGGATCTCCAGCGACCAAGCATACTATGAGTAGGTGGGTGGTCAAGGCCATCTCACTAGCCTACGAATCCTCTGGCCTCCCGTCACCTATGGGGATCAGAGCACACTCGACCAGGAGTACGGCGGCCTCCAAGGCTTTCAACTTGGGTGTGGCCTTGCAGGACATTTGTGCTGCGGCGGGCTGGTCCTCTCCACACACTTTTGTCTGCTTCTATAAACTGGACCTGGCATCTACCCCAGGGTCCCAAGTCCTCTCTTCGTGATGTGCTCAAGAGATACACACACAGGCAGGGACTTGTTAGTATGGTGCAGTGGGTATTCTCGTTCCCAAAGCATTTCTCGACGCAGCTCGAGTTCCTGAAGGGGAACGTCCCTAGGTTACGTATGTAATCATGGTTCCCCGAGAGAACGAGACGCTGCGTCTCCTTGCCATACTCCCTTCATGCCTGCAGGCGCTACTTAATAGAAGCTAACTTGTGCTCTGCCGGATGTGCTTTTATACTTCCTGGTTGCCAACGTCACCCCGCTCGTAACATCTCGCTGCTCCATTGGACTGATTTTACACGCGCTTCAGAATGCGTTCATGCAGGGGCATTCCCAAAGTGTTTCTCGACACAGCGTTTCGTTCCCTCGGGGAACCATGGTTACCTACGTAACCTAGGGACGTTTCTTTACGTCATTTATTCCCAGTTTGAATAACCTTATGGGAATAACAATAGGTACTGTATGTAAAGTCTCAATTTTCTAATCTGTAAAAAGGAATTCATAAACGCTTCATGCTTTTCACCTTTATTAGGCCTAATCGACATTAATGGTCATTGATATCAAGAAGATGAATAATCAGAAATAATGTTTTTTTTTTCATGACATTGCAGCTTCACTCTTTAATGAGTTGATTTTTATAGGCTATTTACATTATGCAATTTTTTTTTAAATATATGTTCACGATGTTATACCTTTGCAGTGTAAAGATTGCTTTTGTTGATGTTTTTTAAACAGTAGTATACACCAGTATACTATACAAAAGTTACTTGAATGCACCCATTAGGGGTCAATAAAATTAGCGAAGACTGAATACTGTGTAAATACTGTCTGAATTTTGGAACTCTAAAAATTAGGTTAACAGCCAAATCCCCTACTTTAGACTAATCATTGAGTACATCCTCACCTTGTGACCCTCCAGAGTTGTGTGTTTCTGGAAAATAGCAGTCTGAAATAATGCTCCTCATGACCTTCTTGCAGGAACATAGTGCCTTGCTAAATTATTGGGCGGCAGGATTTAGTTGGAGGTTTTGATGGGATGTGTGCTGGAAGTGAGCTGGTGATGAAATACAGTATCAAGCCTGTGCTGTCAGATCTTGTTTTCTTTCTCTCTCTCCATCCCTCCATCCTTCTCCGCTAACCTGAGGCACCCCGCTGTTTGCCACGAGGTCCCTGCACAGATGATTGAAAACGAGGGACAGGAAAATAATCCGTGCATGGGCTGTTCTCACGCTCCGACTCCAGCTGTGAGCTTGTCTCCCCTGAACACCTCCTCCAGAGCCTAAACAACTGAGAGGACATTGAGGGAACACAGCATCTGCTTTTTGTCTTATTGACTTTTAATTTTTAGAAGTGTAGACTGCATAATGAATGGCTTCTCCGCTTTGAGAGAGTGGGAGATGATTTCATTAGCACCGGGTGACAGAGAGGACATGAGTGAGAGATGCTCTGGGGGGTGGACAAGGACAACAGCAAGACAGGTGTGATGATGCCAGTGTCCTTTACCGCCATCCTTTCCAAAACATTATCAGTTAGCATTTCTATTTGTTTTAAAGGCAATTAGTTGTCATGAAAAATTCTGCCTGCCTGTCAAATTGACTTTCTATTGGCTGAAATAAATTAATTATATAATAAGTACTCTATTCAGACTCTGTTCAGCTTGGTTAGAAATCCTAAAAAAAATGGCTTTGATGTTTGTCATCTGAACTTTTTTGTGACATGTCGTCAATTATGCTACACGTATTATACAACCAAAGTTACAGATTATGAAATAAAATTATGTTTAGCCAATTAAATGATAGATGACTACTTAGTATACTATATTAGCACACTGCTAACCAGTTAGCCTGCTGTCCTATATTCAAAATTATAAATTTTTATAAATATTATTGGTTTTTGATTAGGCATTACAAATTACTATCCCATTGGTGTTCTGCACATATTAAACTCAACAGAGACCATCTGAAATGTTCATGACAGCAGCATCAAGATCAAACAAACCAACCAAATATGGACCGTTGTTTGAATCTGCTCATTTTCAAATCAACATGACATTAAAAGTTGCAGAGACCGTGATTTGCTTGGTGCATTTAGGCTCTTCAAGGACAACAATTCTAGATGAAGTTTCATCAGAATATGTTATGTTATGTTATGTATACATGTATGAATTTCAGTCAGTCAAGGAGAGCTCAACATGGTATTATTTCAAAAGTTTTTAATCCACTGCATCCACTGCAATGCATAAGGGAACCAATTTAAATATAGATATACCTGCAAATTTCAAAAACACCCATCTCAAAGTGCTCAAGTCACCAATTATAAGTTTCACAGCACCAAAAATCCAGTGATGTGAGTGATTAGTTCCAAGTAATTAATCATGATAAGAATACATTGGCAAAGTGTGCGTGCATGTAGAGGAACGTTTAGAAATTTAATGTGCTGTTTTATGTTGTGAAATTTAGCCAGAATAAATTGCTAGTTTTAAATGAATATCATCATTTGCAATGCCACATTGCAGCTTAGAGGTAGTGAGCTTAAACTCTCCAAGGAGAGAGAGAGAGAGAGTACCTAAAGGACATATGGAGATTAATGCGCACAAATACACACATCAGTCTTCAGGGCTCTGTTTGCTGATTATGACAACAGCTCTGATTATTTGTCTCTTTACACTGTCCACAAACCACACCCAGACACATGCACACACACCCACTGATTAATGCAGGCGGTCAGAATTCACCTATTTCGCCTTTTTATTGATGAGGATTATCCAGTTCAGATACATAATTTTTATTTTTAAATAAATAATTACTAAAACAATAATAATAAATAATTACTTTTAGATAAATAATTACTTTTAAATTATCATTGATGTACTATTATAGTTTTTGTAAATATTTTAAATTAGATTAGATTTTTTTTTATATATAAATTGAGTATTGAGTCATTTTTGTTGTCATTTTTATTACATTTTGTTGCTTTCTTTAATCATATATATATATACAGTGGGGAAAAAAGTATTTAGTCAGCCAACAATTGTGCAAGTTCTCCCATTGTCCCACTGTATATATATATAATACAATATATATATATATACAGTATAGCAAAGTTATTGCTATTCTACAGCATTTCTTACAACAAAGGGATTTCAATATTCTATAGAATATTGAAACCCCTTTGTTGTAAGAACACCTTTATATTGCATTTTCCATCTTATGCTGTGAAAGGCCTTGACTGATGCTTCCCTCAAGTTAGTTTTTGAATTCAACTGACAAACTTAACAAATGTCAGTTTTTTGTTTTTTTTCCCTGCATTATTTTTGAAATAAAACAAACGCCTCTTCATTTTACCACACCGTGTGGTTTTCCACAGCAAGGTCATTTATTCTTTCCATTTCACTCCGAGGGAAAACTTCCATTTCCTCCAACCTCAAAACAACAATTAATCATCAATCTTCAGTTTTGATGAGGGGTAAGTCAGTATCAATTAATATTCAAGAGTGGTTCATTAATATCCGCTGCGTATAATTTCTCATTTAACACTAGAACTACCGGAATTCTATAACTACTAGAATGGCCATAGCAGTCATTCTGACCGTTCATACTAGACTGAACTGAATGCCATTTTTGTCATATCATATTTACATTTGAAGCTTCTTTTGAGGTTTTACAATGAAGCTTTGAATGTCTGTCATCATAGTTTATGACATAATCACCCTAAAAATATGATATTTTTTTTGTAACATTTAATTGTTCAAGAGCTACGTAGACTGCTCCCGAATGTGCGTGCCTCGCTTTGTGTCCGGCAAGCGGGAGAGCAAAAGTTTTTCACCGCAGTGAACATTTTGTGTTTGAAAGTCTAAATGCCAACAAATATGAATGGAAGCAGAATATTTCTGTAGATAAAACATGTTGTGAATTTTGGAAATTATTACATAAAACTTTTTTCAATACATTTTTACTTTTTAACTTTACAACGCTCTGGAGTTATTGGAAATGTTTGGATAACATGAATCGGAAACAATTATGTGCAGCCACGGATCTGTTATGATATTATAAGTAATAATAAACATCATCACTGTTGCTAGAAAAGCCTAAGTTTGTTTTATTTCACAATATCAGTCTTGTCGGGGCTATGCATTAGAATAGCATAAAAATAATAATAGCCACTATTATTATTATTATTATTATTATTATGGCTATTTTGTCATAACATTGAAGTAGGCTATTATTGATAACAGCCAGGCTATAGCCTTCCAGCCTAACATATCTGGAACCGTGGCATATTGAATGACAGCAGTTGTTGTATTGGAGGTATCCACCCGACTTTTTTTACAAACAGGAATTTTAGCTTAGCAATTGAATATAAAAACAACTAGAACAAAAGTTCTAGGTAACAGTGACATGCATTCATGAAAAAAATTGCAAAAGCAGAAATTATACGCCATCTGTAATGCGAACGGTCAATTTGACTGCTTTAGCCATTCAAGGTAGAAACTTTTGTGAAGTCTTTTGTGTTTTGTAATTATAATAAAATAACAATGTTGTAATAAAATATGCACACATTTAGGAAAAGTCAGGGTATTATAGTTATATGGGTTTTATTTCAACAAAGTTATTACATTTCAAAATTTAAAAATGGTAAAAATGACTGCCTTGGTAGTGTTAAATCACCTAAATGAGTGGAAGGCACTGTGAGATCCGTGAGATGGTGCAGTCTGGATGGCTTTATGAAAGTGAGGATGTCCTTGTCCAAATAATGAGTGCTTACTCCTTACATGTACATTAACTGAGAACAATCACTGAAGTAATCAAACACGCGAACATTGAGCTCTTGAATCATGCAAACAAATATGAGGTAATAACCTGTTGTGAACAACATGGCTTTAAATATGAATTACTGAGGTCTAATAAATATGTTGTATTTTAATGTTTATATTTTGACCTAATGAACTTTAATTTTCTCTTAATTGCAGGAATTTAATGTCTGGGCCACTAAAGACCCGTTAAGCGGGAAAAAAATATATATAGCCTAAAAAAATGCCACATGCAATTGTCCAGTGACCCAATTGGGCCATGATAAAACAATATTCCTTTTAATTTGTCAGTAGTTTTTCAGTTTCTCTGGTAAATGCACAGACAGCTTGGTCTTTTGGATATGCCACAAACTCACAATTCAAAACTTTAATTACCAGAGCTGTTTTTGACATAAAGAAAGGAAAAAAAATTAGAAGAAAGAAAGAAGCAAATCTGTCCCTATATAATCCTGTGGTGTGTTTCTGTCACAACCTCTCTAAAGATAATCATGTTCTGTAGTGAATCTATGAGCAAATCTCTGGCCACCGCTGTGCAGTGATATGGTCAAGAGAGGATTAATCAAATATGAGTATAAATTAACACTTTATTAGAATTTTCTCCTCTTTGTCTCATCAGCATAATCACAATTAGACTTGCCTTATCCTCAAGCACGTATTTAATCACTATCCAACATAATTTGTACTTTTTTTTTCCAATTTCATTGTTCAGTTATTTTTTCACCCTCCAAAGTTATCAAATGATGTGAGACTTTCACTGATATGAAACAGATCTTCCTAATTACAAGAGAATAAAATATAAGAGAAAGAATAAGCAATTAATTAATGAACAGCATGTTTCTTTTTATATTTAGCCCAATCCTACACTGAATCTATTTGTATTGAAAAAAAAATAAAAAACTTTTTTTATATAACTTCAAAATCTGAAGATGTGCTCTACATTTGTGTCTTTAGGTCTGTGAAAAGATGTTTAAGCACAGCAGGAACAACAACTTCCTGCTGAGTAAAAGAACTGTAAAAGACATGTTGATCTGGGGCTCCTTCAGATCCCAAACTGAAATAACTATGACAACTCTGCTTTTTGAGACATGGGATATAACAGGCAACAGAACTGAAAGTATAGACAGCAAGAAAAGAGAAATTAATTTGGTTACATAATTAAATATGTTCAGAAGTGTTTATTTGCAACATTTCAGCTCTTGCTAGTTAACCCCCCAGATTTGGGGACATTTAGCATTACATCATTACCTATGGATCCTCTGCACTGAATGGGTGCCGCCGGAATGAGAGTCCAAACCACTAATGAAAACATCACAATAATCCACACAAATCCAATCCAATACCATCTTGTAAAGCAAAAATATGTGTGTTTGTAATAAACTAATTCATCAAGATTCATTAATTTTTCTTAATTGAAGATCATTTTTAATCTATTTAAGTTAAATATGAATTAAATAGGCTTTTAGATATTTTCATAAATGTATGATAGTGGGTACACAGCTCTGAAACCTTTTAAAACAAGTATCTGAATAATATTGTATTTGAAACCCTTTCCATGTGTCATTAAATTAAATTTGTTGTTTGTATTTTACAACCGATTATACATTTCAGTGAAGTCGAATTCCAGTTCAGTTCACTTCATATGAAGAAGGTCTCTTATTATGCTATTTTTCGTGTACAAATTATTACTTATTGGACAGAATAAAATGTGTTTCATTACTTTTTTTCTCTCTTGTGGTCAAGGACTTCATCAGGACTTATTTTTTTAATTTTAAATTTTTTTTACTCAAGACATTAGCATATTAAAAGCATATTAATTAAGCATACAAACACTTCTATAATTTGACACTGTAGTAAGTCTTTAAACACCCTGGAAACAATGAGCAGCTGCTCTAATATTAACTCAGAAACCTAGTGAGCTTCCTTTTTGTCAATATTGTCAGCTGTCTTCTAAGGCAGAAACATAACTGAA
Source organism: Sinocyclocheilus grahami (assembly GCF_001515645.1). NCBI lineage: Eukaryota > Metazoa > Chordata > Actinopteri > Cypriniformes > Cyprinidae > Sinocyclocheilus > Sinocyclocheilus grahami. Next base: position 917,117 of record NW_015506027.1, read on the forward strand.
AATGAAATGTAATTAAATTAGGTTGTCTGTCTGGACACAGTACTGAATAACGTATAATAATACATTGTTAATATTTGTATTATTATTATTATTATTATTATTATTAACATCCACCATTGTTTTTGTATAACACCCCATGTCCATTATTCCTCCATTCCTGATTGGATGAGGTTTATGTGGACTGCAAAGGTGAAAATATGTGTTATGATCTTGTTTCTCAAGGCTTTATTCTTTTTTCTCTCTTTCTGTAGGCTCTGAGATGGTAGAAGCCCAGTGTCAGCGGTTTGAGGTGAAAAGTAGTGATGGCGAGAGAGTTCTCTTCTCTGCTGATGAAGAGGAGATCAGTATTGGCACAGATAAACTGAGGGTCACAGGTATAACATGCGCAAACACACATATTCATCCATTTAAACATGATACAAAAACTTATAGACAGGGTCTCAATCTGTACCTTCCTTAGGGTAGGTAGTTTCATACAGTCATAGTGTTATAGTTTATTTTAAATATGGCCCATACATCAATTTTCACTGCTACTGTAATGTTATATCATACAGTACAGTAGTTCTCATAGGGATGGTTAGTAGCCTTATATACCATTTTTTCTCCAGATGATTTATTACAGGCTTAAAATACACATGTAATCGCACATCTACAAAAAGGAACAAAGCCTTCATCCTCGTTTCTGTCAGCAAAGTTTGGATATGCATATTTCCACCAGATGCCTGACATGTAAAACAAGCTCAATCACAGTATGATCAACTGAACTGTCTGCAGCATTACGGCAATGTGCTTTCAGTTGATGGACACACTATACAGTTTTTGACACATTGCAGCGAGTCCAGCTCTTTATTTTCCCGTCCATCTGCGATAAAATGACTTCAAATAAAATAGCATTTGTGTGAATCGATTTCTATGCATTTAGTTCTTAATTTAAGTCATTCTGACTGTTACATCAGAGACAGGCCATGGTTGGTCTCTTAATGGGACCTGCCTGATGTGCAAGCAGAAAATTGCAGGTGTCAAGGAATACAGTCAGGCGTCATTAGTCCACTAAACCTGCAGAGCAGTAGGAAAGAGAGAGAGAGAGAGAGAGAGAGAGAGAGAGAGAGAGAGAGAGATGAGTCGCTCCAAATGTGTGATATTGCTTTTATACAACAGTTCAATAATAAAAAGGGATAACAGTACATACATTTACATGCACCCAAATTGGATTGATGGCTCAATTTTAAACACTTTGATTGACTTGACTGTAGCGAATTTAGCTCAACGACAGGAAATATGAATAATTAACCATAACTAGTTATAATTAACTATTCATATTTTAGATCCACTGTAGATATTTAGCTGACCACTCAGGGTCAACCGTCTTGTCAATTCTAAGAACGTTAATTTCCTGTAAGCTTGATCTGATTTCAATTTTACAATTTCATTGTAGACCTGAAATAATCAGATCAATAGGAAATTGTAAACATGTAAAAACTCTGTTCTGACTATCTATCAGTCAGATTTAAAAAATAACTTGCACACATGTGCAGTGCTATGATGCATGTGTTTTTATATGTTTTGCGTCTTGCAAATGTGCCTGTATTTATTTTCATATTTGCCATTACAAACTGGACAGTGAATACTAAATATTTGCTGTGTGTGTGTATATATATATATATATATATATATATATATATATATATATATATATATATATATATATATATATATATATATA
>NW_015506027.1:919077-926442 GCF_001515645.1 Sinocyclocheilus grahami
TTTAAAATACAGTTAGTTAGGCAACATCACACAACGTTTTCACCATCACGACTGTTTAATAGTTCTATAAACAGTTCAATAAGCAAATACAATAATATTAGGTCACTTACATTTTAGGCGGAAACAGCGCATCTTACAGCAATCCGATTGAATGCTGATTGATTCTGTTTAGAACGAATCAGAAAAAGTTTAAGTCAAAAGTCAAAGTTTAATTTGCCCATGCATAAACATCTGATGAATCTGCCGTTTGAACGAATTGTTTGAATGAACGACTCAATGACTCACTCATTAAACACTCACTACTGGCACCTACTGGTGTTTTAATTTGGTGTTTAAAAATGATAATTTCCACCATCATTTCTTGTTTGTATATTCAAAATCAATTTGTATAATCAAATCTCATACTATTATTTAATGCAGCTGTATTGTTCAGTGTAAATTATTTAATTTGATAACGTATAGATAATCACATTATTATAATTTAATTTATAGATCAAATGTAAGAATTTGAAATTAAAGTATTAGTGAGATTTGTGGGAAAATGCCCTCTATAAAAAAAATGCCCTTGGATAAAAAAATTCAAATACACACAGATTTATATGTCACAGCTGATAGAAAACTGATGAGAATATTGCTTCAGAATAAATCATATTTGCAAAAAAACTAAACAAAAAACACACACACACACTTATATATATATATATACTGTATATATAAGTGATATCATGCCCCCCCCCCCTGAATTTAACTATATGACATGTCACTCTCTGGTTTTCTCTTTTTCTCTCTAGGCAACGAGGGAGTTGTGTTTAGTCATTCGGTGGAAACACCACACGTTCGAGCTGAACCATTCCAAGACCTGAAGTAAGACATGCTTTCCTTATGTATCACATTATCATTCAATGTGTGATTCACACTAAGGGTCAGATTTACTAAACAGAGGAAATTAGCGCGAGAGCTCAATTCCAAAACAACATTTCTGCGAGTGAATTACTGACAACGCGCAAATTAAAGAACACAGACGCAACATCTCATTACATATCATACATATCAACCAACGCAATATAGCAAGCACAGTACAAATTAGTGTAGTCGCAAATAAGCAGAGCCGATGCTCATCAGGAGCAGGTGATCTACTTACGACACAGGCGCAAAATAGTTTAAGACATGCTTTTTTTGGGCATTAAATAATGACGCAAATACCAATAATTTGATGAGCGCAAACGTTTGTAAATTGTTGCGTGATTCATTTTAATACTCTCCTTAGATAAATGTTGCGTCTGAAAAGGAAACTTCAGGCACAAAAATAACTGTCAGAAATCTTGAGTGTGTCTTTGCTGAATAAAAGCATTAATTCCCAAAGTCTTACCAAATGGTAGTATATCAAAGTTTGCACAAAACTATTAAGCAGCAAAAATTGTTTTCAAAATTAATAAAAATAAGAAATGTTTCTTGAGCACGAATAAAAGATCACGTGACACTGAAGACTGGAGTAATTGCTGCTGAAAATTCAGTTTTGCCATTACAGGAATAAATTAATTTATTATTATTGTTGTTGTTATTATTATTATTATTATTATTAGTTGCCAAAGATCTTATATGGATTTAGTCTTAAGTATCAGTTGATACTGTTTCTTCATGTAATCCCAGACTGACTGGATGATGGTGAGATCAGATTTCTGTGTGGGTCATAGCGTCTGATATCAGACTCCTTGCACTATAATCTGACTGGATTATTACAGTATTTGCAAACAGAATGCCTACTGGCACACTAAAGCAAAAGCTAAAATAATTGTTTTTGTAAAGCACCCAATGTGCAAATACTTCTACACTGTACTTCATTAAATACTGTGCTTTGTTTCTCTGTTAACTGAGGGTCCTTGGCCTCTATTAGCCTCATTTAAACAAACAATACTTCAAAATATTACCAATAAATCCACATATTCGCTCTCTCATTTCTGTTATAAAAATAAAGAGCATTGCTGTAATTTCATCCCAGTCTGCAGTCTTTTTCACAGTAGAGAGCAGACATTTTGATTGTGAAGTAATGCCATGGTGAAAATCTGCAGATAATCACACACTCATCACAACTCTTTCATTCTCTCATCTCTTTCCTTCTCTCTCACTATAAACTTCTGGTTGTTGTCTTCAGACATAACCCAGAATTCTCGACCGACCTACGTGCATTAACATTCCTTCAACATTTTGTGGGGATTAATGGCTTATTACACGCTTTACATGTTTCACTTCGCTTTCAACCTCATTAATTTGTAAATCGGAAGCAGGAAACATATAAATCAAGTTCACTTTCTCCTAATTATTGTTTTATCGAAATGTGCTCATTATCGCTGAGTTTAACTGTCAATTGAAATGAGCCTACATAATGAGTTATGAGCCAGCTTTATGTTGCCCTTGGGGTATGAAACTTTTGTAAATGAATGTTTGTCCAGTTTCTCTCTCCCTCTTCTCTACCTCACCTTCTATCCTCTCTCTGTTCCTCTTATAGTTCAGAATTACGCAGTTAAAATAAATGGAACATGTAATGACTTAATAGAGTCTATTAAAGGCTAATGTCTTATAATATCATCTCACCGAGAGTTCAATTGCGTCCTGTTGATATACTTTCTCACAGGTTCCTCAGCAAGAGTTGAACAGACCACCTTCAAAGTAACACTTGAGAGTGGAGACTTTTGATAAGCTAATATATATTTTTTAATCCCAAGCTTTTGTGTGTGTGTGTGTGAGTGTGTTAAAAATGCATTTGTCACATGTATATTGCCACAGTGATACTCTCAGGGGCCAGGCTCTAAGTGCACACCCAAAGGTCGGCAGAACTGAATTTTCCTGTGGAAGAGCTTGACACCAGTGAACCAACATGGAGGGAAGTCCAAGATATTGTACAGAAAGCCCGATCAGCATCTGCCCCAGGACCAAGTGGGTATACCTTATAAAGTATATAAGAGATGCCCGGTGCTACTCCGCAGGCTATGGAAACTGTTGCGGAGAGTTTGGACAAAAGGCATTATCCCATTGTCTTGGAAAAGAGCAGAGGGCTGTTTCGTACCAAACAAAAAAGACTCCTCTAAAATTAATCCGTTCCGAACTATATCTCTCCTGAGCATCGAAGGCAAGATCTTCTTATCTGTTCTGGCCAAAAGGATGACTACCTATATGGTTAAAAACAAGCATGTGGATACATCATTGCCACAGTGATACTCTCAGGGGCCAGGCTCTAAGTGCACACCCAAAGGTTGGCAGAACTGAATTTTCCTGTGGAAGAGCTTGACACCAGTGAACCAACATGGAGGGAAGTCCAAGATATTGTACAGAAAGCCCGATCAGCATCTGCCCCAGGACCAAGTGGGTATACCTTATAAAGTATATAAGAGATGCCCGGTGCTACTCCGCAGGCTATGGAAACTGTTGCGGAGAGTTTGGACAAAAGGCATTATCCCATTGTCTTGGAAAAGAGCAGAGGGCTGTTTCGTACCAAACAAAAAAGACTCCTCTAAAATTAATCCGTTCCGAACTATATCTCTCCTGAGCATCGAAGGCAAGATCTTCTTATCTGTTCTCAACCAAAAGGATGACTACCTATATGGTTAAAAACAAGCATGTGGATACATCAATCCAGAAAGGTAGCATCCCAGGCATCTCTGGGTGTTTAGAACACACCAGCTGATCCGGGAGGCCAAGGAGAGCAAAGGCAATCTAACAGTTGTATGGCTTGACTTGGCCAACGCTTATGGATCAATCCCCCACAATCTCATCAAAGCAGCCATGGAGCACTACCATATTCCACTCCACATCAGGGGAATGATCACCAGCTACTTTGGAGGGTTCAAGTTATGGTTTAAGACCACCTATTTTATAACTTAGTGGCAAGACCTGGAAAAGGGAATTGTAACCGGTTGTACTATCTCTCCCATATTGTTTATCATGGGAATTAATCTGCTCATAACAGCGGCAGGGAAGGAATTTAGGGGGCTGATTTAGAGGCTTTATGGATGACCTAACCATTACAACTCCATCCCATCTACAAGCAAGGTGGATCCTGAAGGCACTTGACAATGTGGCGACATGGGCGAGAATGAAGTTCAAGCCAAGAAAGTCAAGAAGCATGGTGATCAGAAATGGGAAAGTAACCAGCAAGTTCCAACTCCAACTTCAGGGGAAGGTTAAATCTTCAATTGAGGAAAACCCAATAAAATGCTTAGGGAAGTGGTACGAAGCCTCTCTCACTGACATAAGCAACGTATCCAGGACAGAGAAGCAGGCAGATTAATGGTTGAGAAAGATAGAGGGATCAGGCTTACCAGGAAAGTTCAAGGCCTGGCTGTTTCAGCATGGTCTGCTACCAAGACTCATGTAGCTACTGACAATTTATGAAGTGCCTATGACATCTGTGGAAGGAGTCGAGAGGCGAGTGAATAAAAACCTCCGCAGGTGGCTCGGAATCCCACCAAGCTTCACGTCAGTATGGCTATACATTAGGTCTGGACAGTTACAGCTACCCCTATCATCAGTGGTCGAAGAATTTAAGGTGGCAAAGTGCAGGGCTGTGATGATGTACAGAGACTCCAGCGATGAAAAGTTCAGAGATGCAGGCATCACCACAAGATCAGGACGCAAGTGGGCAGCTGGCACATCAGTGGCGCAAGCTGAGAGCATGCTGAAGTTGAAGGACATCATCGGGAATCCATGCATGGGGAGACAAGGACTCGGGACCAACCACTTCCAACAATGGGGGAAAGCAGACCCAAGGCAGAGCGGAGATATGATCCAAGCCGAGGTCCGACTCCTAGAGGAAGAAAGGCGAAGGTCAAAGGCTGTGGAACTTGGATCACAGCCTGGACTAAGTGGGACCTGCCAAAGAGAAAAATCACATGGCCTAAACTTTGGAGACAAGAGCCCTTTCGCAGCGATGAAAAGTTCAGAGATGCAGGCATCACCACAAGATCAGGACGCAAGTGGGCAGCTGGCACATCAGTGGCGCAAGCTGAGAGCATGCTGAAGTTGAAGGACATCATCGGGAATCCATGCATGGGGAGACAAGGACTCGGGACCAACCACTTCCAACAATGGGGGAAAGCAGACCCAAGGCAGAGCGGAGACATGATCCAAGCCGAGGTCCGACTCCTGGAGGAAGAAAGGCGAAGGTCAAAGGCTGTGGAACTTGGATCACAGCCTGGACTAAGTGGGACCTGCCAAAGAGAAAAATCACATGGCCTAAACTTTGGAGACAAGAGCCCTTTCGCATCTCTTTCCTGCTCCGATCAGTGTACAACACTCTTCCAACACCAACAAACCTGCACAGGTGGGGAATGAGGGAGGACTCACTGTGCAGTTTATGTGGAGGGACAGGCACATTGGCGCACATACTGGCGGGGTGCAAGACTGCACTTAGCCAGGGGAGATATAGATGGCGCCACGACAAGGTCCTCTGTACACTGGCCGATGTCTTGAAGCAGGAGAGATGGAAAAAGTGCCAGACCCATGTGAGACCAGCCTCATGTATCCAGTTCATCGGGGAGGGGGAGAAGCCACCCTCCTCCAAGAAGACCAAGAAGAGCCTCCTGCAGGCAGCACAATCATGGGAGATGAGGGTGGACCTGGGTAGGAAACTACAATTTCCCCAGGTCGTCCAGACATCACTGAGACCTGATGTGGTCATATGACCTGAGGAGATGAAGAGGATTATCCTGATTGAACTAACGGTACCGTGGGAAGACGGTTGTGAAGAGGCCTCGGAGAGAAAGGCTACCAAGTACCAGGACCTAGTCCAACAATGCAGGGACAAAGGGTGGCAGACTTGGCTATTTCCAGTTGAGGTTGGCTGCAGGGTTTCCCGGCACAGTCGGTGTGGAAGATGTTAACAGCCCTGGGAATTGCAGGAAGGGAGAGGAAGATAGCTGCTCGCAGGTTGGGGGAGGCAGCGGAAAGGGCCTCTTCTTGGCTCTGGAGTAAGCGGGAGGAGTTGAGCTGGAAGCCAGGAGCAGATGGGCAGTGACTGGCCATCACTGCCGACTCTCCAACTGGAGGACGTTGTGGTTCAGGGTCGAAACGTCTGAGGAAAGTTGGACGCCACCTGACGACATCTTCCCCTGGTGGAAAGCTACAGTCACAAGACAGTGACTGATGGTGTAAGCATACAGATGTATCTAATAGCATGCAGTGAGCCTCCTCACACACTCTCAGGATTTTAGAAACTCAGTGGGAGCACAGTAACCTCAAGGGAGGCAAAAAAGTTGTAGGTACAAACCAATAAACATTCATGAACAATCACCATTTTGCCCCCAGGCGGTGCACTTTACCTGTGGTTGGTCTAGGGGATTGATTGATTTTAAGTGACTTTAGATAAAATGCTATTCAGTTAAATGGCAAAGTAATGAAATGTAACTTAGTGTTGAAGAAAATGTTAAAGAATTCAGAAAGTCCTTTTCAATTATTTATAAATGCTCTTAAGTGATTTGCTGCTAATAACAAATGATACCTGATCCATGCTACTTTGAGTGAAATGTCTGGTTAAGTAGTTCTAATTCTTAGGATAAAATATTTATGTGTTTCTTGTCAGACTCTGTTCCATGTTTTGGGTGTGTCCTGCTCCCCATGTGCCTTCCCATGCCCTTATTTGGTTAAGTCCCTAGTTCTCTGTCTGCTGTTAAAGGTCTTCCTGTGTTCGTCTCCCTTGGTTCCTGAAAATAAAGTCTTGGTAAAGTATTCTCCAGCATCTCCTCGTTCCTCGTGTGTGTGCGCATCGTGACAGAACAGCGGACCCAAAACCGAAAGTGAGCGGCGACTTTTTCCTCGTGTTTGTTCTTCCCCGTCTTTTTGAAAGTTTTTGTTTCCTGGTTTCCCCCCTCCCCCGCGGCGATGAAAATTGCCACTCGCGTCGCCGCCCTAGCTCGCCCCGATCTCCCCTTCTACGAGTAACCCAGGGAGTTCTGCAGGCTCGCTGAGGTGATGGCGTTAGGGGACGCCATCCTCAATCAGCTGTTCTGGCTCGGGGCCAACTACCATTGCCCCGTGGACCTCCCAGACACCACTGGACTGACTTGGAGGGAAGGAGTTTTTCCGTGTCTGGGGACGTTAGTGTGGCAAACCCCAAGGACGTTAGTGTGGCAAACCCCAAGGACGTTAGTGTGGCAAGCCCAAAGGACGTTAGTGTGGCAAGCCCAAAGGACGAATATGAAGTGAATTTCATAATTTCATTTCCTCGAAGGCGCTTTGCTGTGCCTGCTCCTCCAGAGCGCCCTCCAGTGCCAGCACCACAGAAGCGCTACCCTGTTCCCCAGTATAGCCCACGAAGGGCTCCTGATTCCCAGTTCAGCCCAGGAAGGGCTCCTGTTCCCGAGTATAGCCCAG
>NW_015506027.1:926523-933171 GCF_001515645.1 Sinocyclocheilus grahami
CCGAGTATAGCCCAGGAAGGGCTCCTGTTCCCCAGTTAAGCCCAGGAAGGGCTCCTGTTCCCCAGTTAAGCCCAGGGAGGGCTCCTGATCCCCAGTTAAGCCCAGGGAGGTCTCCTGATCCCCAGTTAAGCCCAGGGAGGGCTCCTGATCCCCAGTTAAGCCCAGGGAGGGTTCCAGTTACCCCGTATAGCCCACGGAGGGCTCTTGATTCCCCATATAGCCCACGGAGGGCTCCTGTTCCCCCGTTAAGCCCGGGGAGGGCTCCAGGCCCCTTAAATTTCCCCAAGTATTTTTTGGGGGGGTACGAGGCGGGGGCTGGGGCCGCGGCCTCGGATCCCCACAGCCCTCTCTTTCCAGACCTTTGTGTAGTCACTGTCAGCTCAGTTGGTGTTGATGAAGGGCACGGACCAAGTTTAAGTAGACTGTAATAGCCTTGCTGTTGTTTTCTACCTCCCTTGTCCAACAGTAGGGTTTGGTCGTGCTGCAAATAGCCTAGTGAAGGGTGGGTAGGGTGAGAGTGCAACAGAGTCTTGCCATTAGCAGTCAGTTAACTCTGCCAGCTAATGCAGGGTATAATACGATGAGAATTGATCCAGCTGCCCTAGAGCTGATGGGAGAGTTTGGGAGTTTCGCTCAGAGTCCACACTCATCTAAAACCACAGCGTGCACCTCAGAACGAAACTCTCTGTTGATTTCTTTTCCCCCTCAATTTCACTAATATGTTTTTTTGTCACAGAAAACCTTGTTTGTTTGGTCTATACAGGGCTAAATTATTCAGACAGATTATACTTAAAAAAAAAAAAAAAACTAAATAAAAATGGACATTTGCAATAATGACTATAGTCGTCAAAATATTATTATTATTATTATTTATTTTTATTCATTCATTTATTTATTTATTTGCTAGTCTCTCCTAAAAAAGAGTGTGACTTCAGCAAAAATAAGCAGGAAGGAGTTCTTAAGAAAAAAACGTTCTTTGGATTGAAGTCTCTGTCTGAAAGATTTTAACAAGCAAACACACAGCATCTTTGTTTGAAAGAAAAGCATTGTGTCATGACTGGACAACTGCCAGTCGTTCGGATCAATACTGGTGGGCTGCAGCTGAGAATCACATCTTGAGGGCAGCACATCAAACGTCTCCAGACCTTTTGTTTTGCAGTAATTATTCCATCCAGTAAAGCATCTTTATTTGACTGTGAGCAGACATTATACAACTTAGAGCAGCTAGAATATTTACTTAGTTTCTGATTGTACCACATATAACACTGTAATGAGGGGAATAAAGGGCAGAATCTGAACTACAATTATGGATACTGACCCAAGTAAAAAAAAAATAATAATAATGTATTTATTTTTTTTATAATTTAATCCATCACTTACAATTAATCCATCCAGTGTGTTTATTATTCAAAATGAATGACACATGCAGGATCATACCAAAAGATTAGCATTTTTTAAATTAATTTAATCTATCCAGTAAGTTTCTTTTTATGAAAGCCATGATTTTGCCATTTGCCACATGAACACTGTAATCAGTGAAATAAAGAGCAGAGAATGAACTGAAATTATTGATTTTGACCCATTACAAAGTAAATTAATTAATTAATTAATTAAAAATAAATAATATTTATTTTATTTATAATTTTTTATCTCTGTTTTTGTACCAATTAATCGGTCTAGTAGTTTACAGTTATTCAATTCTTTAAAAAATGCAGGATCATGCCCATAGATTAGCATTTTTACTAGGCTTTTTAAAAACTATTTAGTACAATTGAACCTATCCAGTAAATACGTTTCTTATTACAAAAGTCATGCTTTTGCCATTTGCCACATGAACACTGTAATCAGTGGAAGGAGCAGATAATGAACTCACATTTTTGAAGTTTTACAAGTTACAAACAAACAAGCAAACTAACTTTTACAGACTACTGTTTTTGTACCATTTAACCTGTAAATATTTATAATTACCAAAGCCATACTAATGTGCAGGATCATGCCAGTAGATTAGCACTAGCAAAACATACTGAGGTTTAATTTGCCATCCTTTTCCAGTAAAGCCACCACTTACTGTGGTTAACATCTGCTGACTAACTCTTGTTTTCAAAGACATAAACTCGATTCCTATGTGGTATCTCACTCTCTGCTGCGCACACAGGCAGCCTTCAAAGGCAACATCCTGACCAAAAAAAAACCCTCAAAGAGATGATATGATTTGATATGCTCTTCATGGGCAGGAATTCACACATTCAGAACACTAGTAGAACCCTGGCTGTGAAACACGCGGTACATACTGTAATTAACACACACAATCGATTCCAATAGTCATGCTGCTGAGCAAATGACTCAATACAAATAAATGCATGACACCCAAATATCAGATTAAATAAAATGGCCACATTTTTAATTAGATGATTATTTTCTATCAATATTTTGACACGAAATAAAATATAACTTTATTTAAAACAGTAATTTCCATGGGTGATAATTTTCTCGGAGCTTACCACAGTGCATTCTGGGATTGCCTTATCAGTAACAAATACATGCTATGGTGCATTTACTGCCTACTGTTTGGAGCAGCCTTTCCATTGGAAAGGCGCCAGTGATGCCTAAAATATTGCCTAGGGAGATTAGTCTCTTGGTTGGAGTGTTTAGAGACAAATTACATTTACAGCTTTTGATTAGAGTGGTAGGGAAATGAGTAAAGGTCAAGATTTTAATCCCTACAGAGAGTAATATGTCTCCACTAATTACAAGTCTCGGTTAGCCTAACGAAGTACATGTAGCAAGGTGAGTATATATATATATATATATATATTACACACACAAACACACAAACAAACAAAGAAAAACAAGTAGATAGAATAGAAAAAATAGAAAGCTAGTGTTTGTTTTTGTTGTTTAAAAAAAAGATAAATATAGATAAAGTAGAATTAAAATAGAATAGAAAGTGTTAGAGTTAGAGTGTCAAATAAAGGTAGCATCCACCCCTCGGACTTGACCTTCAAATCCATTGATTACCTTATCACACAGGGATTACTCTGGCATCTATAGTGTCGAACCTCTCTGTCCATTCCTAATACTGTCAGTATGGATGAGTGAAGTAGTTTCTTTCTTTCCATAAGAGCATCAACTTAATTTTTAGATGATTTTGAACGTGAGGATGTATGTGGTTTCGGCGCCATATCGATCTGTGGTGGTGACCTTTAAATTTCTTGAGTCGTTTAGTAAATTGCCCTTGTTGTCATCTGTCATTTCCACAAAAGGAAAGTCACTCAGGTACATCATATCATTGAAAGAATTTTGAGGATTCTTCACAAAATTATTATTATTAGTAGTAGTAGTATTACTATGTATTCAGTTGTTTAAAAGTGACAGTAAATACATTTGTATTGTTACAAAAGGAAAGAAAAGTACCACAATTTCCACAAAACATTAAGCATCACAACTGTTTTCAACACTTATAATAAGAAGAAATGTTTCTTGAGGATCAATTCAACATATTTCTGAAACATCATGTGATACTGAAGACACAAAGTAATAATAGCTGCTGAAAATTCAGCTTAGCTATCAGAGGACTAAATTACATTTTTTTAAAGATACTTCAAAAACTACTTCATTAGATATTTAAATAATCTAAGATTATTTTAAATGGTAAAATATTTTAAAATTGTAATAATATTTCAAATATTACTGGTGAGCATTTAAAACATTTACAATTTTTACTGACCCTCAACTTTTTGAACGGTGTATGGCCAAAATGATTCATATAAGTTTACACCTTGTTTATTTTATTTATTTATTTATTTATTTATTTATTTATTTATTTATTTTTTTATTTATTTATTTATTTATTTATTTATTTATTTATTTATTTATTTATTTATTTATTTATTTATTTATTTATTTATTTATTTATTTATTTATTTATTTATTTATTTATTTATTTATTTATTTATTTATTTATTTATTTATTTATTTATTTATTTATTTATTTGTGTGTGTGTGTGTGTGTGTGTGTGTGTTTTATTTATTTATTTATTTATTTTTTTAGTTTGTTTATTTATTATGTTTGTTTATTTATTTTAATTACATTTGGTCATTTAATATAAATTGTATGAATGATGCCACAATATGACTACATATTGTCACTGTCACTATTTAGGTTTTTTTTTTGTTGTGTGTGTGTGAACATTATTGTAAGTTGCTCTCTATCTGTCTCACTCTTTTCTGTTTCAGTTTTACGCTAACGTCTTGTTTTGAAGCGGCCCTGATGTGGTGACTTCCCAGGACACATGGTCTCACTCGAGTGAATGATATTCTTCGACAGGAGTGAAATGAGATACAATATCATTCCTTTTTTCCTTTAACCTCCTTCCTCGCCACAGCAGTGCTTTAGAGACCCAATGGGCCTACCTTATTCCTACTTCCCTCTCCGACCATGGCAGTCCCCCAGTTCTATCCCTATCGATTAAATTATCAGCAATGGATGCGCACGGGCATGAAATTGCTTTACGTTTTCTCACAGGGTCTTGCTGCCAGCCACAATTTCCCCAGCTACATTTCACACAGCAGACAGGGAGGCTGCGAAAAGTCATTTTTGACCGATTCGAGGATTTGTCAGGGAATGTTGAGGACAGGAAATGGGCCATTGGGCCAAGAGCTCAGCGAGCTATAAAGGAAACCCACTCAGAAGGTCAAGAGCGCCAGTGAACTTTCTTGAAAGCCTTATTTTTGGCGCCATTATCTGCAGTGCTGTGCTTCATATTTATGCACTTAAAGTTTCTGCCATGAAACGATTGTGATGATAATCGTGTTATGTAAAGCAGTGAGGTCTCTTTGCTTCACCAAAACTAACTAGAACAGCTTTTAAAACTTTCTAAATTAGTTTCTAAGAATCCCCTTGGTTTTATCCTATAACATCATGGAGCCCAGTAAGCGAGAAGCTCACATAGAGGAACTTTAAAACTCAGGGAGGCTTGAAAATGTCAAATGCAACGCTTTTCTCATCTTTGGCTTTGGCTGATGTTCATCTATCCATGGTACAGTGTCATTCATCAATCTGAAAGGCTGCAACCAAAAGTAAATACTCAGAGAGGAACATGAAGTCAAAGGTTAGCAGTTGGTATTGAGCTGCTTAATGTCATCATTGGTCTTATTCTCAAAAGTCAAAAGTCATTACCCAGCTTCTGTAACCATGAGCATGTTGGAGACATAGTGATAAATGATACGACGGAGAGCACAAAACTCGTGAGAGGAGAAAATCTCATTTGGTGGCTTATTGTAGGAAGGTTTGTGAAAGTAGGAAACAATGTATTGTTAAAAAATCAATAAATAAAAACTTTAAAAAAGTATTTTTACTTTTTAAATATTTAAGGTTTTTTATTTAAAAAATATTTTATTTTATTTTATTTTTATTCAACTCACTGTATACACTATCAGAAAATTCATAAATTCATAAAGTACACAATAGCCTTTCAAAAAGTACACGTTTGTACAAATTAGGTACTAATATGTACTTATAAGATGTGACTCTAAGGTACCACTATGAACCATTCCAGGGTAAATAAGGTACAAAGATTTACATTTTTGGCTTGGTTGCTTTTGTGACAGCTTTGTAACTTATTTTTGAGAGTATACAGGTGCATATCAATAAATTAGAATGTTGTGGAAAAGTTAATTTATTTCAGTAATTCAACTCAAATTGTGAAACTTGTGTATTAAATAAATTAAATGCACACAGACTGAAGTAAGTCTCTGGTTCTTTTAATTGTGATGCTTTTGACTCCCATTTAACAAAAACCCACCAATTCACTATCTCAACAAATTAGAATACTTCATAACACCAATAAAAAAAAACATTTTTTAGTGAATTGTTGGCCTGCTGGAAAGTATGTCCGTTTACTGTACATGTACTCAATACTTGGTAGGGGCTCCTTTTGCTTTAATCACTGCCTCAATTCACTGAAATAAATGAATTTTTCCACGACATTCTAATTTATTGAGATGCACCTGTATGTGTATCATCAATGTTGTGTGTAAATGTTACTAATACTTTGGCATTTTAAGGATTTTATCAAAGAAATGGCATCAATATTATGTTTACTTACTGATCTAGAGCTGAAATCACACATTCTCAGGCTTTAATATGACAAACTGCAAAGACTCCTAGCATGAATTTGTACAGCCTGGTCTCATGTTTATACGTAGGTATTAATACGTAACATTTACAAGCACAAAACGTACACTTTTGTACGTTTTTAATCATGCTAAAGCGTACAATTTAGATGTATTTCAAGGTTTAAAACGTACAAATCGCTACGTATTTTTAGCTAAAAAAATTAAAAAAATTTACGTATCTTTTATATCATTTAGATATTCGTATCAATGCATTTTTATCATTTTATCAATAAGCGATTTAGATTTTTAGACCCCTTAACCTGCCCCCAAACCTAAACCTACCCATTTTATAGCGAATATCCATTTTTATAATTTTATTAATACGCAATTTAGATTTTTAGACCCCTTAACCTACCCATTTTATAGCGATATATAAAGGATATAAAACGCAAATAACCGAAATACGCAGGAAGATAAAACTTTTATCAATATAGCATTAAAATATATTTATAGTCGCTAATTCCACTCCTA
>NW_015506027.1:933308-933988 GCF_001515645.1 Sinocyclocheilus grahami
AAAAAAAAAAAAAAAACTTTTATTTTATTTTGTTTTGTTTTGTTTTGTCAAGATTCCAAACCGTGCTCAGTCTGCTCCTTCTTAACCACAGAGACCTGTCGTAGCAGAATTGCAGCATTTATATAAAGCAATTTAATAATGTTTATTATTTTTCAGTATATGCACTGTGGGAAATTCCCTGTACATTACCTGATATTTTAAACATTTTAAAGCATAAATTTGAGACATTTAGAAAAACTGTATCTTTTAAGTGGTGAAATTTTGCAACCCTAAATGCCCAGCATTGCAGTTTTTTTGCCTAAATGAAACAGATTTTAAATAATTGCTAAAATGACTATATAATCTGTCATGAATATCGATACTTGGATCGCTGAGGGTTAAAGAAGCACCCATCCAGCCTGTGAATTACACCAGCTCCAGTGAAAGCTGAACTGATCTGCAGGACTAAAAGAGAAGCTGTTTTGCAAACTGTGTGACTGAATACAGTTGTGTGAGGCTTAATCCAGATGAGACAGCCAGCACTTTTCCTCTCCAGAACATTATTATGGATGGAGAGAGAATGAAAGAGCAAGGGAGATTGTTGAGGGGGGATTTGAAGGGGCTTTGGTAGATTTATTGCACACCTGAATCTCCACAGCCAGTCAAAATAGGCTTCGACCATTGTGGCATACTGAGCAAAT
>NW_015506027.1:937809-938093 GCF_001515645.1 Sinocyclocheilus grahami
ATATATATATATATATATGAAGAGTTCAGAAGCAAAAGCCTCTAAATGCCGTCTGAAATTTTTATCTAAAATTAGCATTTTTATCAGGCACCTATATTTATGTTCAATTATTTCACTTTAATTGCATAGAAAATGACCTATACATTGCCATTAGAGTAGAATTACTGAACCTAAACATACGAGTCTGAGAAAAAAATGCTCATTTTAGACGAAAATGTCAGATGGCACTTAGAGGCTTTTGCATCTGAACTCTTCATATATATATATATATATATATATATATA
>NW_015506027.1:942048-947800 GCF_001515645.1 Sinocyclocheilus grahami
TTCTTCTTCTTCTTCTTCTTCTTCTTTCGTGCCTGAGATAGCAGGATGGTGCTTTGAGGAGTGAAATAAAAGACAAAGTGGTTGATGCACAGTAAGGGTGCTTCTAAAGCTTGCATCATTTCTTAAAATAATTGTTCAAGTGAGAGATTCAAATGCAAAGCACCATAAATGTGGCCCATATGACTTATGACTGCACTATATCCCAAGTCTCCTGAAACCATACAATAGCTTTTTGACAAACATATGTTATCCACTTATATTTTTCCAATTCATTGAGTTTAACAGGATCATGAACTTGAGAAAAGGATTGGCTAGATTTGCAAAAGAATCACTAGCATTTTAAGCGTTTGTATTTAAAAGTTTCTGGTCTTATGCTCTTATGCTCACCAGGGCTGCATTTATTTGGGGGGGAAATGTAACACTGTTATATTGTGAATTATTTTTAATATATATATATATATATATATATATATATATATATATATAGTAATAATAATTCTATATATTTTTTTATGTCATTTATTCCTGTGATGGCAAAGCAAAATGTTCACACGATCCTTCAGAAATCATTCTAATATGCTGATTTTGTTTACAAAAAAAACATTGCTTATTATTATTATCAATACTGAAAACAGTTGGGTTGCTTAATATTTTTGTGCAAAGCGTAATGTATTTTTATTTTTATTTTTTTATTTTATGTATAGAACATTCAAAAGAACTGCATTTATTTGAAATAGTAATAGACAAATACTCTTCCTATATAAATGTCTTTACTTTTAAATCAATTGAATGATCATTCTTGCTAAATAAATCAGAAATCAGGCATATTCATTCAGGCAGTTAATTTACTTATGAATTGGATCAACCAGTTCATTGAAAAGATCAGATTCAAAGAACCATCCATTAACAAATCTCTCATGAACACACTATAGAGCTAATGTGGATGCCAAGTCTTTCAGTAAATAAATACTTTTTTTTCATCTCACCAAGCTATTGTATGACTGTAGCATCCTTTTTGAGACTTTTTGAAAAGTTTGTATGTTTTAAAATTTAAAAAATAATTTTGAGTTCCACTGAAGAGAGTCTTTTGGAACCCAAAGTTGCTTTGGAATGACATGACAGTGGAGTGAGTAAATAATGACTGAATTTAAATTTTTGGGTGCACTAATCTTTTTAAGTTTCTCTTGTAATGTTGCTGTTGTTGATTTTTCCTTACTTTTGTGCACTCTCTCTGTCTCCCTCTCTCTTTCTCTCTTTGCCTGTCTTATGAACAAGCTCAGTAATTTAGAACAAATGCTCATATCAGCACAATCCCATCCTGTTTGCCCCCGTCTCTCCCTGTAATTCTCCAGAGGGATGAGACGCTGAAAATAGATGCCTCTGTTAATTTGGAGAAGAGAATCAAGTGCATTAGACAGCTGAGACGAGAAATCAAATCAATGTTGTCAGCAGCCGACTCTTAAGAGGGCAATGTTAAAAAGTTTGGGGTGAGAGAATTAAAGGGGAATGGCTGACTGGGTCCATGTCCTATTGCCTTTTCTCTTCATGCTGCCCATTAAGATCAAGGGAAATGAGAAGTGACTGCTTGTATGTGCTCTGATAGCTCTCGTGAGAGAGACAGAGGGAAAAGAGACCCTGGATACAGTTTCTTTAGGTTGAAGTCATTACAGCTTTGAATTGTAAAATTAAAAGAGTAAAGATTAAAACAGCCTAAACTGGTTTGCTGTATTCCAGCCTGAACTATTTTACTGGTTTTGGGCACTTTTCAGCTGGTAAGACTGGGAGACCATTTTTACAAGTAACTAGTAAAATTACATTCCAAAGGTGCAAAGATTACCTGAAAGCCATACTTGATTAAAAGTACAAATATTTACAGTGAAAATTACTTCATTACAAGTTACAGTACAAGTCACTAATTCCCATACATTGTACATAGTAAATGTCTATGTATCTGATTTTAACAGAATTTAAGCATTTTACTCGTACTGAATGTAAGCTCAAAGATGCACTAATCCTCCTTAGAGACATGCTGGTGGAAAAACAAGAAACAGTTGATGAGTGAGGAGAACGAACTAAATCAAAATAAAACTGAACACCTCAATATAGCAAGAAATCAAGGCTGACACAACAGTCTCAAACACTGAAGTCTCAGTTAAGCTCAAGTTCTCAAGTCAATCAATATCTTTTAAAGGTCTCTTCAGTATAATGGATAGATAAAGTAATGTTAAGTAAAATTAAACAGTCACAGTCTACCTGGACTAGACATTTTGGTTTCAGCTGCAGCCATGTCCTCATCTCATATATGAAACACCAGCAACTATCTGCTAATGTACTCGCATTCATGTAAAATAGCTTTGTTGACGAGTTTGGGTGAACAATGGCAAAACAGACAAGATATAGTACCTTCAATACACTGTAGATGGCGATACATCTTATTTTGTAGTAGAAATAAACTGCTGCAGAAAAACTTAGGTACAATGCCAAATGTAATGATTACTGTAATTGCATTACTCATCAGAAATGTCTTGGAGTAAAGAGTACATATACTTATTGAAAAATGTAGTCAAGAAAAGAGTAAAAGTCGTTAATATATTTGATACTCAGTAAAACTATAAAGTAATCAAAAAGACAATCAATTACAGTAACTGTTTACTCAAATACTTTACACCACTAGTACGTTCAAATGTCACAGTATGAATTATTTAGTATATATAATGAAGTAAGAGATGGGCTAGATAATACTTTTTTTTCTTCAGCTAACACAAGCATTATCTGCAACCAATTAATGACTATACACAATGACTTTAATTACTTAAAAGTGACATTAATTGAGTGAAGTTACTTCCCTGCAGTGAGGACATTTACTGTAGTGTTGCATTTGTATTGTATAATATTTATTTTTTATTTTATTTTTTGGACTTTTTTAAGGAAAAAGTTATAAATTACATAAAAATAATTGGAAAGAGAAAGGGGGGACTAGGATCAGGAGGAAATAACACAGTTTCCCCACTAAACTGCTGCATTGAGGCTCTGATGTCCTTCAGTTTTCATAGTTAGTTTCAAGTTCACTGTGTCTTCCACATAATACATATATATATATAATGTCTATATATATATAGACCAGGTAGACATATACACACATACACACACACACACACACACACACACCCAGGGTTGGGTTTGGTGAAGGGCATATTTCCAACACGATAGAGCATTAACTTTTAGCGACAATCCCTGGATATTTGAATTCTGAACCGCCGCAATACGTACCTGAATAAACGCAATAAAAACACAGCAATACGTACCTATATCAACGTAATACAAATGTGCCAGGGTTCACGTATTGAACCCGTGTTTTAGCGCTACTCAGTGGACATTTCTCTTTGAAACTGCGGCGAAACGTGCAGTAAGGTACGTAAAAATGGTGTTGCACAAAAAGTACACAGATGTACGTATTTCTATGAGACCAGGTTGGTATATGTATATATGTGTGTATATGTATATATATTGAAATGTGTGGTCCATGTCACAATGTCAGTTTTGTTTTGGTCTGTGTGATTCCGATATCTTGGGAATCACTTTCAGAATGATTTATTTTTCCCATCTGATGAATGATAAAAACATTAGCTATGTTTCCATCCACCTATTTTCATGCACATTTTGGAATATCGCATAAAAATAATGCTGGATGGAAACGCCAAGATGCACATAAATTCTAAAAATGTGCATAAAAAAACTTCGGTGCACAATTGAGTAGGATAAACTTTTTATCCAATAAGAAAAAATGCACATAAACTACGATGGAAACACATTTACCGAATAAATCCCACCATGCGCATTGAAAAAGTAATGTGACTTTGCGCTATGAGATGGGATAACTTGACTAACCAGCGGACCGATCTCATTCACAGCATCTATATGTTGTTTTGGTCATTCTGAAATGCCTGATGAAAGTCTGTCATCAAAGTATTTCTGTATAATTACTGTCTCTCATGACTGCGTTACCAAACAGCAGGCATCCACCTCCGAAAGCAATGACTGCATTTATTGTGTTACATCTGCTCCCTCTGAAGCGCAAGTAATTTATTATATATGAAAATTATTATATTCAGTGGCTTCTCATAGTTCTCTTAGAGATATTTAGTGCCAGTTAATCAGGAAGTGACGATTTTGTTCTCTTTGCCTCGATGGTTGGAAACGGTGCTTTATTCGTAAATGTTTTATGTGATATTCCAGTTTTGTGCATAAGATAAATTTGCGTCTTTGTATAGAAACATAACTAGTGACACATTTCGAATCAATCCTGCTGTCATGAGCTTGATAATTTAAAGCGGCAGATGTGTGTGCGCTTAGAATAAACAGACAATACCGTGCACTGGTGTGGACGGTAATATAGTCATATTCATAGGTATGGTTATTGGTGTGAACAGGCCTTAAGGCTTGCCACCTTCCATTGTCACTTGTGCTCATTCTTGTTATGTGTCCTCAATCTGGCAACCCAAGAGAACATTGAGTCTGAGGGGGAAGGCACGGGAGAAAAAAGCCCTCTCCAGTATGTTAAATATGGACTACAGTACCCATTTTAACTGCTGACTGTCAATATTACATATATTTTTCATAAATCATTGTAATATGCTAATCTGGTGCTCAAGAAATATTTCATACTACTATAATGTAGGATAATCATGGAAATAGTGATAATTTTTTGATGAATAGTTCAAAAGATCAGCATTTATTTGAAATAGATTTTTTGTAACAATATAAAAGTATTTACAGTAACTTTTGATCAATTTAATGCATGATTGCTGAATAAAAGTATCAGTTTCTAATATATATATTGAGTGCACATGCTCAGCGTCATATCCAGAGGTTGTGTTTGGGAAATAGACGTATGAGTGCTGCCAGCATTGCTGCAAAGGTTGAAGTGGTGGGGGATCAGCCTGTCAGTGCTCAGACCATACGCCGCACACTGCATCAAATTGGTCTGCATGGCTGTCGTCCCAGAAGAAGCCTCTTCTAAAGATGATGCACAAGAAAGCCAGCAAACCGTTTTCTGAAGACAAGCAGACTAAGGACAGGGATTACTGGAACCATGTCTTGTGGTCTGATGAGACCAAGATAAACTTATTTGGTTCAGATGGTGTCAAGCGTGTGTGGCGGCAACCAGGTGAGGAGTACAAAGACAAGTGTGTCTTGCCTACAGTCAAGCATGGTGGTGGGAGTGTCATGGTCTGGGGCTGCATGAGTGCTGCAGGCACTGGGGAGCTACAGTTCATTGAGGGAACCATGAATGCCAACATGTACTGTGACATACTGAAGCAGAGCATGATCCCCTCCCTTCGGAGCCTGGCCCGCAGGGCAGTATTCCAACATGATAACGGCCCCCAAACACCCCTCCAAGATGACCACTGCCTTGCTAAAGAAGCTGAGGGTAAAGGTGATGGATTGGCCAAGCATGTCTACAGACCTAAACCCTACTGAGCATCTCAAGGTCTCTAACATCCACCAGCTCCATGATGTCATCATGGAGGAGTGGAAGAGGACTCCAGGGGCAACCTGTGAAGCTCTGATGAACTCCATGCCCAAGAGGGTTAAGGCAGTGCTGGAAAATAATGGTGGTCACACAAAATATTGACACTTTGGGCCCAATTTGGACATTTTCACTTAGGGGTGTACTCACTTTTGTGGCCAGCGGTTTAGACATTAATGGCTGTGTGTTGAGTTATTTTGAGGGGACAGCAAATTTACACTG